>NC_080639.1:11579774-11879774 GCF_027579445.1 Ammospiza nelsoni
ACTAAAATGCCTTTCTCCATATAATTTCAAGCAGTCCTAGGACTGAGTGTGCCCTATGAAGGACTCCCTTCAGGATACATGTGTGCTTGCAGTCACGTGCTTTGTCAGCAAAAACATATGGACTCTAACTTGTACTTACTTTGTTTTGGAAATTTCTTCAGGTTCTTACTATCCATGAATTATTTCAGTTGCAGGTAAGTCTGGAAACTGCCTGCAACTGAAGGTGCTTTAGTTAAAACAATTTCTTGAGAGGTTGTATAGTTGCTTGAGAGGGAGGGCTACCTCCTTGTCTAATTTTGATTATCTCCATTTAAAATTACTTTGTTACTGGATTTTTTTACTTATTAAGTTTGGCAAGTTTGTTGGCTAGATTATTGTTTCACTGTGTAATACTATTGTGCTTTTCCACTAACCAGGCATATAAATCTGCATCTTGCCTGTGTCTGACATTTATTCCTCAAATGATGAGGGGAAAAAAGCTATTTACAGATCTCTCCCTGCAAGGCAGTGAGGAAGAGTCTTCCAACAGGAGAGAATTACTTCAGATGCATTTGGTGGGGTGTAGGCCTTTAAATCTGAGACCATAAGAAAGTGGTACAAATAATTCTTGTAGAGAAAAAGTAAATTCCTCCCTACTCCCTCCTGTGGAAGACATGTTTTAAAGATTTGCATGTGACCTCATGGAAAAAATTTATTGTTCCATTTCTTATTAATCAGGATTTTGCATGAATCTCATGTGGTTCCAGGGACTAATTGTGAGTTGGTTACCCTTAGCAACCTGTCTTTTACCTTGGATCACCAAATAATGACCCCAGTGCATGTAGCAGATGTTCTCCATAACAACTGCAGGGGAGCAGAGAATACTACAGTAATATGCATTTATCTAAATTGGAAACTGACTTAAGGAGAGGACTTCTAGATTTTGCTTTACAACCTGGTGTTTCTGTGCTCTGCAGCTCAGAAAGTGTATTTCAAAGTAGAGTAGAGAAAAGAATCACAAGAAATCAGTTAGAAAAGAAGACAGGAAAAAGCACTATAAATCTCAGTGCTTTGTGGCTAAGATATCAGTAGGAGGAGTGCTTGTGTGGAAAATATTTGGGTTTTTAATAACTAAACATAAGTGTTTATTTGTGATTCAGAAAAAACTAGGTTTGGGGTTTTTTTCCCCAGAAGAAAATTGTTCTGTTTCAGATTGACTTGCCAGTGGAAGGAAGGGAAAGCAAACACTCTTGGATTCTGAGTAAGGGATTTTGAAATCTCTCCGTGCTTAATAATGAATCTGCCCTTTTTCACTGGCAGTCATAGAGAGCCCCACAAAATAGGTGTGGGAGTAGAGTAACATCCCTCTGGATATCACGTACCCTGGAAGCCCTCACAAGATATTAATGAGGAAGGAGCTGGAGGATGCACATGATCTTCATGGTTATTCCCAAGCAGAATGACTAATGGCTCGTTCTTTTCCTTCTCTGACTCTTTGCTGCTTCAAACAGGCATGTGAAACATCACTTGAGACACTCACTCCTTTGCAGGATGCAGGCTAAAAGGAGAGTCCTTTATAGCACAGCCCATTGGAGCCACTCTTGTATGGAAGGAGCCTGAAGGCAAAGTTAGTTCTTCCTACCCACTCTTGTGCAGGAAAACTGATCTCTAGTGCAATCCTGAGACAGGTTTTGGGTGCCATTTTTGCCTTCAGTTGGAAAAAATCCTTAGCAATTGAAATGGACAGCAGCAAAACAAAGCACAGGCCCAGAGTTTTGGAGGTCTTGGATCTGTTTATCATCTAGGTTTCTAGCCAGGGTTATTTAATTCACCATTTCTGGTTTCAAAGCCTCCTGCCACAAAGAGGCTTCTGCACCATTGATGGGTTACCAGCCCTAAAGAGCCTCATATGGCAAGGGCTTGTCCCCTAATCTAATTAATGACAGTCACTTGAACTCAGCAGTGGTTTTGAAATCCTCTCACTGTGTTCACATGCATGTCTGCCTTTCAAGTTGGTCAGATTTGAGAAATGTCATTCCATAGCACAAGATAAACATCGAAAATAATAAGATGGGGGGAGAAAGCTTAGATTTTTTTCAGCCTACATATTGGATAAACAGTTTTCCTCTAAATTCAAGCATTTAATTAAAGACAGAATTAACTTTTATGCCTAGTCTAGCTCTGCTAAACCTGCGTTTCTGTACTGGTTTTATGTTGGGGCCTCAGAGTTAGAATGTTTGTACTTTACAGGTCAACCCCTTGAAAAAATTCTCCCCTGCAATTCTCAGTGTGTACCTGCTCCTGCTGCCTTTACTGTGGGGAATAAAGTTTACTTCTGTGAGAACTGAGTGCTCAGCATCTCTGTGGAGAAGGCCTGTAATCTACTTTTAGCAAATTAAAATCTAATACAGTTTCTCTGTATTTCATTTATGCCTCAGGACAAATTAATGTTAAAAAAAGCCTTTGAAATGAAAATGGTGAGTCCTCAAATTAACCTAGTTGTAGTGTTTTATTTCAAGTTTTGTTTGGGAATTGAAGGTGGCTGTTAAATTGCTGGTAGGTAAAACATCACTGACAATTTGCTTGCATTTTTCTACAAATAGATTTTCACTTAGAAGAGTGTGGTGGGATTTGGAAAAAGAAATTAGGAAAATAACTAGCTGGTCTTTTCCTTCAAGTTTTGTTTTGCTCTTCAAATCTTTAACTTGTGTTAACAAAGTTATTACAGTCCTAGAAATTGATATTGAGAATAGTCCTTAATTACTTTATTTAAAGCCACGGAGACAAGTCAGGCCATGTTAACCTCCCTGTGCAGAGTTTGCTTTTCAGAGGTGTCAGTGTTCTCTGTGCTGCAAGATGGCTGCAGCTTGAAATGGAATTCATTTTCATGTGCAAAGCACAAGCAGCAAGGTCCAACTGGAGGGACAGCAAGTGTTTGTAGCTTGACCAGTCTCTGAGGGTGAGGACATCCTCCAGGGCACTTTGCAAAATTTTTCTCAGCCTGGAAGGATCTTGATGGTGGGCAAAAAGTCCAGCAGATTGTGTTGGAAATCATTTCTCTCTGCAGAATGGCCTCTCACAGTGAAGCCCTCTTGCCCTCATTAGCTGACAGGCTGTACAGGACACCAGAGCCCAGCAGGGGCATCTCCAGCCTCTCAACCACAAGGACACCTCCGGATATGTGCACAGGGGAGATCTCAGCAGGTGTGACCACCTGTATTTCTCCTGATAAGAAATTGCTAGCAGTAATAAAAAATAAAGGTCTTCCTTCTAGATTCATTGTCACACTTTCAGGGCTTAGAGAGAAATGTTCCTTTCAGCAGCAGCCAGTATTTATTCTTTGGGCCATTGCAATTGGGAAATGAGGGCATGTGCCAGTTGTATTTTATTTTCCAACTGGGCTACCACACGTTGGCCAAACTTCTGTAAGCTAAGCAAGGCATTGCTGGATGTGATGTCTGACAGCAGAAGTGCTGAATGCAGGGGGGCTGTACTTAAATACTTTATAATCAACTTTTCAAGTAGCTAAACAAAGCAGAATTCTAATGCAGAAAAAGCTGTCAAGAAAATGTTCCAATTTTTTGTCATAGCTTATTATAGTTTATATCCTTGAAAATTTCTCAGCTATGAAGCAGAAAAGTACCTCTGCCACAGCTCATTCTCATCTAAATATGTATATATAATGTAAACATATTGTAGTTTATTTAAAATACACATGTGGTTCTACTTTCCACACAAAGATTTCCTGCAGATTTTGGACTCAAGGTTAACTTTTCTTTTTTTAATACAGCATTTAATCTAACTTTTCTACAGCTTTGAGCTCACTGTCATTTCTTTTCACCAATTAAATCTGACTGCTTCAGTGTGTAAGGCACAAATGTGAAAACCTACTGACAGCACAGTAGCAATTTCATTCATGGCATATAAGCCCAGAGGGCGAGTGTCAGGAAGCCAGCAATCTGTTAAATGCGTTATCCATGTTATGCAAAATATATTTCTTATTAGTCATGTTTTTCATGTTCTGATTTAAGAGAGTCCATTATTTTGTGAAGTCTAATTTGACTTGTTACATAGAAATGGGCTGGCTGAGTAGATACTTTTCTATCTTGTCTTGGATTGTTACAAGGGTTGTTAGTTCATTTGCTTCAGGGCAAACAGATCACCTCAGAGATCAGAAAGCAATCGCTTTCCATGGTGAAGCAATACTCAGAGTTATAGCTGGTGTAATAAAAGGGATTAATTTTCCAGTGCTTTGTGCAGGGTTTAGCCATGGGTAGGTTTCTGCACTCTGCATCAATCTCACTTGTGGCGGATGAGAAAGGAGTGACTTGTAAGTAAAAGCTTTCCTCCAAAGCCTGTGCTATTAACCACCACCAGGACTAAGAAATGGACTGTTGAGCAAATCCAGTGCAACATTCCTGCTTCTGCAAACAACAGCTGCAATTAAAGGAATCCTCTAGCCTGATCTAGCCTTGCACATTACACAGAGTTCTACCTGCCCAAGGTGCTGCAGAGTGGTGCCGTTGTATTTCACTCTGGTGTGAGTCACTTCCACAGGGTGGTGGAAGGTACTGCAAACGCAGGTGCTGTATTTTTTTATAAGGACTACACCGGAGAAGCAGACTGCAAGGCATGGGTATCTATTGGATCTGCTGACTGGATCACCTCTGACATACAGAATTTGAATGAGTGAAAAATGGGTAGCAAGTGTTACCAGGTCCCCATGCATAAAACATCTTGGTCCTTTCTCTGCACCAATGAGTGACAAAATCATGTGTATAGAGCCAAAAAAGCATGTTTACTGTTTTTTCTTTTCATATATTACAGCTCCACTATTTAACTTGGTTGCCCCTTTAGCCATTTTTCATGGGGGAGGGAGGTTATTTGTAATTTTATCCTAACACTTGTTTTCTGCAATGCTCGAAGGTTTTACATGCAAGTATGCATTAAAGAAAGATGTATTTCAAGTTTTACATACTTGGGTCTGATGGAAGATTTTTACTAGTTTGGTCTTAGATAGAGATGGGTCTGAACAGTGAATGTTTGTCACGTACTTAATGAACTATAAAGTGTTTTGATCTGGCAGATTATTTTAGCAGGTTCATATTGCACATGCAGGGATAAAAAGTTAGCCATAACCACCCAGGCACAGTTCTCAAATATATTGAAACACCTGTGTGCAGTTACCTTATCAAACAGGTTCCTGGCTTTAGCCGCACAATAAGCTGTGATGATGCCAAATAAATGCCAAAACAGACAAAAAAGCAGCTGGGATTCAAGGACTCAGTCTTTCTTATATCCATGGTACCAAAGCACCTCAGCCACATTTACATGGTGTTTTCTCTTCCATACTGATTGTCCACGCAGGAATTTTGTCATAATGGCGTGCTCCAACTGGACATGGTAGCATTCTGCAGAAAAATAGAGGTTTGAACCAGACTCAGGGTACCCATACCAGGAAAACAGTGGGCGGGATAAACCAAAGGAGTCTAAGCAAGTCTAAGGGAAATATTCTGTGAGGACTAGCTAGAGACTGTAATGTAATGGTTTTTTCTTAGAGATCCTACTTTGTGATGTTCTAGACAGAGCTGGAAGATCAAATCTCTTGACTGGACTGTGAAAAAATAAAATCCTCATTTGCAGAGCAGATGATAGCCCCCAGAGAAGAAATTGGCTATGACAGTTCATAAGGCTTTTTCACCTAGAAATTACTTGGTATACAACAGTGAAGTGTAGCTCTGTCTTCCTGCTGCCTCTGCTGAGCTGGAGATACTTTTTTTTATAGCTTTGCTATTATTGGGATAGGGGCAGGATTTTTCTCTGTATGGTAATTAGCACAGGAAAATTTTGGGATCTTCATAAATAAACTTAGAGGATTTTTGAAGAGTTCTAAATAGTGACCACCTACTGGCTGTTGTGAAGGGGGCTCATGAAATGGGACATCAAGCTCAATGTGCTGTAGTCACAGCCTAGGCCACACAGTTTTGCCTCAGCTTGGAAAGTTCCCTGCACACAATCTAATCCACTTTGCTTTGAGGCACAAGCTGTTGTTTAGATCTCATTAATTAGCAACCAAGCAGAAAGGAAAAAAAGTGACCTTTCTGTGGCTTAATTCCCCAGCTTCGGTTCAACAAGAGCCAGTGAAGTGCCATGCAATTCAAAAGAGTGCACAAAGAAGTAAAGGTCTCATTTTATGGTCGGAGAGATCAATTTCACAGAAAGGGATTCTGCAGTTTTAGGAGCAGTTAATGTGCATTCTATAGCACAGGTATTTAATTGAGCTATTCCCTATGTTTTACCAGTATGTTAAGAGAAGAATACATTTAATAATGTTTTATTTTGCATTATGTTTCTGTATGGTAGTGGTGTCTTAAGTTTTAGCTTTCATATTTTTCAGATTCTGTACTGCATTATTATATAACTCTGAACTTCATAGAAGGTGTTAACAAGTTCTCCTCACAGTTTAATCAGACAAAACAATCCTTTTCCAGCCTGAGAACCAAGGACACAGTTGCAGCTTCAGGCCCAAAAAGTGTAAATAACAGTGAATTAAGGAGAGCAGTCTGGGAGGATGGGACTTCATATCTGAAGCTGTAATTGGACAATTAACCCCAATATGAAAATGAACCAAAACCTATAAAAGTGTGAAAATTCACAACCAGTAGTTCATCTTTGGTGTAGCCCCAGCCAGGCTCTTGTACTGCCTAAGGTACATTCTATGAAGGCCTTTTAAATAAGTACCTACTTTATTCCTTTGACACTGCCTGGCCTCTGTTCCAGGTAGCCTCTCAAGGCATCAGTAAGTCATCAAAACTGAAATTACATCTAGGCCTAGTTGGACTTCCACAGCTCCTCAAGGCAACTATTCCTTGGATGGTCTGCACTGGGGCTTTTTCTTGTTGGACAGTAGTTTAAATGAAGTATTTCTCACTGGCGGTTTGGTGGTAAGGCAGGTTCAAAGTGGAGAACAGCTGTGGTGTCCTTATGTTTACTGCCCAATACTGAGCTCAGCTGGTACTGCTCTATACCTATAATATACAAATATTTAATACTTCTTCCATATTATACACCTTAATGAGAACATGAAAATGCTTTCATTTCAGGGTTTTGTCTTCATATTAATGCTCTCTCTGCTCCCACTCACAAGGAAAGCAAATGAAATGGATTGTTAACATTGAGTTGACAGAGAGAATCTGTTTAGCTCAGTTTCCTTTTATGAACAAGAATATGCCAGAAGAGGTAAACATCCAAGGACAAGTTGATGGGATTTGCCATGCAGCATCAATGTCAAGTGTGTCCTTCATTTCCTCTTTTCATGTTAATGGAGTGTTAGGCAATGAGCATGCAGGAGGGAACTCTGAAGCCTCAGCTGCTTACATTAGTAGTCAGAGATAAAGGCAAAGGAAGAAGCAGAAACAGCAGAATTGGACCTGTCAGCAATGAGAAAACAATTATTGGAGATAGCTCCTTTTTATTCTGACCAGCCTAATGGGACAGCAGTTCTGGTATCAGAAGGTGTAGTTATCTTTGTGAGCACTTTTCATCCTAAATATTCTGTGGTCCACCAGAAGGAGCTACCATGAAAATCATGCATATGTTTTTAATCTTGTGCCAGCAAAATTTCATTGCTCCAAATGTTCACAGAAGTAAATTCAAAGGGGTGAAAGCATGGTTGGAGTAAAAGCACTGAAAAGTTCAAACATATTTATTGGGAATATTAGGTGATTCATCTGTCTCTGCTGGCAGTACCTCAGTCTCATAATATTTATGGAGACCTATAATTTAAGAAACAATTCCCTCCAGCACCACCATTTTCATTTGCAGTTTTGTAATTATAAAATCTGATCCCGCAAAGCAGAGAGGATTTGCAAATGCTGTCAGCCCTAACCCAGCTCAACCTCTATCTGCACATGTGGGTCTCTGTGCAGCTCTGGGGTTCTACTGCCACCAGCTATGTAGAACTGAACCTCCAGTAATGCAGCTTTGTAGGTCCATAAAGGATCTCCAGAGACAGACTTTCACTTCAGTACCATAATAAATACTTTTAAAACAGGTTTTTATGTCTGTATCTACCAATAACATGTAACAGAAAATGCAGCAGACTGTTGTCTTCTCAGAATACCAATTAATGCTGGGGTTTTTAAAAATTAAACTCTTTATAAACTTCATTTTTGTTCCAGAAGATTTTTTGTCCAGAATAATTTTCAGATAGAGGCTGGTCAAAGCAGTGGCAAACTGGAGTCAGAGGTCAGCAGCATGTATGAATGCTTTAAGTCAAAAGAGAGAGAGGCAGGGGAATGGATGTTTTTTGTAATGAATGCATATGCATGCACCCACTGTTGGTGTGGGTCAGGGTTTAATCAAGTGTGTTACTTTACTGAAATAATTTATACTTATCTGGACACAGACAGTTTGGGAGATCAGTCACAAGTGTAACCACAATGTTGGTGGCATTTGCAGCTCATCTTGTGATATTAAGGCATCTCTGAATGTGCCCACATCTCGGGTGCTCACATGCTCAGCATTAAGCTGTTGCCAGAGAAGGGAGTATGACTTTCTCCAAAGCAACAGAGGTGTTTTCAAGGGGCTCATTTAGTAAATTCTGTTATTTCCCTTCTGCTGCAGGAACTGAAGGTGTCAGCAGGTGTCACCTCCTTTGTCCCTCTAGCTCATGATAGTCTTGTAGTATTTGTGCTTTGTATTAAAATTTTGATTAATAGAGACTGATGTGAAGTAACTTGTAATTTATATACCATGAGGGGTTTTAGTTTTCTGAACTACTTTTCATTCATTTACTGCCTGAATTTTATGTCCTCTTTATCTGTTTAAAGTTACTGTTGCAATTAGGAGTAAGATGAAAACTAATAGTTTTGTTTTTTTTTTTTACTTTATGGTTCTCATTATATTTACATTCCAACAATTATCTGTCATCATTCTAAACATGCTTGCTGTGTAACCAGGCACTTTATTGCATCATTATTCCTTTTCCACCTGTACAGATCTGCACACACAGAGCAATCAGCAGGCTCCATTAACCTGCAACACAATCCCTGATATATTTTTTGGATGCACATACTTTGTTTTCCTTCTGCTCCCAACCATTACATTGTTTGACTTCTTGCATAATCCCTATGCTTGTCTTGTGCTGCAGTGAGAAAGGACAGTTTGGTATTAGCAGTCCTGAGGCAGCTGATGAAGCACATGGCTGTATTGAGAGGAAAAAAAAAGAAAAAAAACAAACCACTTAAAATTATTTTTAAAGGAACATGAGACTGTCACCTGCTTTCATGTGTTTTGCAAAAAGCAATTCAATGATCATCTAAATTTGATTCATTCTGGTTTAGCAGCTATATTATTTCAGATAGCAATTGGAAATTCATGTATCTGAAAAGCAAGTATCTAAGCTTTTATTTTGAGATGTAATATGCCATAATATTATGAAAAATGAACAAGTCATGCCTGATTGGTTAAAAAGTGTGCATTTATGTAGAAGTGTTCAGCAGGCTGAGTATTATGTGGGAAATGCCAGCTTTCTAAACTTGCTAATGTCATGAGACATTTTAACATAGCCGTGTATCACGGAATAGTGTTTCATTAAGAGACATTTGGAAACATTAGACAAAGTACAATTATGCAAATGAAATATTTTACAATGCAGTTCCAACACAAATATTAATCTCAGTACTTTATGGCAAAATGGAAATCACAGGTGAAGACAAAGCTGCCTACACCACAATCCACAGCTGGTTCCTCTTATGTTCCGTATTGCACATTAGATCAAGAAAACAATTAGAGGGGGATTTTTGAAATGCAGTTCTGTTTAAAGTGTCCTGCCTTGAATTTGCTTCAATTCCATGAAAGTGGATGGCACCTCATTATTGAAACACATTCTTTCCTCTTTATCCTATTCCTACTTCTCTTTTTTATGTTTTCTGTGCTCTGGAGAAAATAATGCTGTTGCTGTGGCATTTGGCTTTCATCTCACTGCTTTTCAATGGCTTTCAGGTCTCTAAGTGCCATCCAATTTATTTGTATTCCAGTGCCACTTCTGTGAGGCATACCTTTCTGTCAGCTCAGTGCAAGCTTCAGGTGGCTTGTATTTGGAAGCTGAGGTATAAACAAATTGACAGTATCATGTGCAGCCTATCCTCTCGCAGTCAATTTCCTCCTGTTTGTTCTAGACCATTATTCCGCCAATTCATACAGCAGAACCATTTAATTTCATCTGAGTAGGATTGGGATTGACTCAGTCCCTTGGATTTGTGTGGAGGCCCTATGCTAAACATGAAAGTCTCTGGATGCCAAAGATACTGGATGCAATTACTTCATTCACTGTATTTTTAATCTCTTTTCTTCCAATATTTAAGTTTTCTTTGGTGTTTAAAATGGTTCTTCTGCAACATCTTGCTGATGAGTTTTTAACTGCCTTACCAGGGTTTAAATTTGCCTTCAAGTGAGCTCTTAAAGATGCTAAATTTGAGCTAGCACGTAAGAGATAAGAATTTATTTTCATACTTGCTTTTCTTTTCTCTACCTATCTCAGCTTCCACTGCCTTTATAAATTACTGTTGATCAAAATAGGAGCAGTCAGCAGTAATTTGTCATTTTTAGTGCCTTCACAGTTTTTGTGGTGTCAACAGCTTTTGATGTGCATGGCTTTGGATGTCTGTCACAGCAGAGCCACATGTATGTTTGCAGAATCCAAATATTCTGCATATTCTACTTAAGAAGCCTATTTTGGGTCTTTCAAACACACTTAGGAATGGGTGTGGTTTAGAGATAACATATTAATTACAACCAAAAAAAAAACAAGACAGGAGAAGCTCATGATCTTCTATCTTACAGGGACTATTTTTATCTTGGGGTTCTTTCCAGTATTTGAGGATTTAGTGGCAGCCACAATGGAGCACCATAACACTATCACTGCTTTTCAAAAAGTATATAGTCAATTATTAATGTAATGTTTGAACAATAGTTGAGTGGCCCTCTTGGCTCTAAAGTCTTGCGCTGTTTAGAATGAGAATTTGGAAATACGCAACATTTCTACTTTCATAGTAATTGATTGCCAAAAATAATGGAATCGGGATCATTTGGTCAAGGTCATAAACAATAATTCATATTTATATATTTCATATTTAGAAGAATTAAAAAATAAGAAAGAACATTAAAATATTTTCTATATATTGGGGGTTATATCTGATTTGCATTAATATCTACAGATTTATTTTAGTGGATGTAATTAGGTCCCATACATCGAATCTTTCCTGGATATTTAAAGACCTGCTAAGTCACAATGTGAACCAATTTCATCTCATTACTGTTTTAGTAAATCCTTCAAATATCCTTAAGATCCTACACAGTGCAAACAAGAATTACCTATTATCACTCTGGAGTTGTAATAAGGGATTTTTGTTTTGAAGGGTTAATCTTATTTGACTGTAAATTGCAATTAATACTTTTCCTTTTGTGCTATTTTTCCCCAAAAGCTGCTAGTCTTAAGCATCTCTCAAGGTAAAAACTTCACCTATAATCTTCTCTGAAGGTGAGCCTTTGCTTCATAACTGGTTATGCAAAGCCAGTCAATGAACATCTGAGAAAAATAAATGTTTATTAATCAGGGAAACCATAACTTGGACATATATATATATATATATATATATGGGGAAGACAGACATTGCGCAGGTGCCAGCATACCCCTAGTCTGCCTAACTCAACAACCAATTTATAAAAAATAGATGCCAGAACTCTGCAGTCTTCAGTGGGGCTGTGTTTACCTTGGGAATTCTTGTTGGGGTGCCTGGGACTCCTGGTATCCTGGCCAGATTGTAATTCACTTTATCCCTGTATCTTCTGCAACTGGACCTCTGAAGCATTCCAAGTTTTTGTATTCTTGCTGCATAAAGAAAATCCTACTTTTCAGCAAAACAATACATGGAAATGACTGCTCTTGGGAGATACAGTCTTGTTTTGCTTGGTTCATACTGATGCCAAGCGTGTGTAGCTCAGGGGCTGCCCAGATTTTGTTCATCATTTACTCTTATCCAAAATTACTGAAGGAGAGAAAACACAATGAAGTGGATCCCTGCATTGCAGCACAATCTCAGTCAGGCTTGGAAAGCACAAAGCTATGAAGGCAGGCAGGAGATAAACTGTTGGCAAAGTTCATGACATTCTCCAAGGCATGGTGACATCAGCCAAAGTCTTTCAGCAGAGACTGATGATCTTTGTTTTGATACAAACAAAAGTAAACAAAGATGCTGGCTGACAGAAAGGGAAGAGAGAGTTGAATAAAAAACACCAATGGAATTAGAATTTTGCAGTAACTTAGAGGAAGCCAAACCAAGCACTGTCACCTTCATTAATAATCATGAGAGATTTCCAGGCTATTTATCTCCCTCAGCTTTCCTGACAATACCATAAAATAAGTCCTGAGGACTTTTTTGACAAAATTAACATAAAATGCATTCTTCTTCCCTATTTCTTAATGCCTTTTTATTATTTGGTTATCATAAGGAGCACAAAGATGTCAAGAGAGCATGTCATGCATCTAGCAGGCACTTCAGCAGATTTATGATGGCAGCAAGCTTCCAGTTTCCCTGGTCACCTTTCATAGATTTACATGCTGGCTTAATAAGAATGAGCAATGAGCTGTTTGTCAGCTGGGAGAAATAATCTCTGAATGTTTAGTTTTTGCTTTAAAGTATATGCAGAAAAACAGTTATTGTACATATGTAAAGTGAAGGACAGACAGCCTGAAAAGAAGCTCTAAAGATCAGAAAAAATGGGAAATTTGAGGAAATTGTAATCTTGGATCACCTTAGAAACCTGTAAATGCTTAGTGAGGGGTGGGATGGCAGTGGGGTGGTTGTATTAACACAACTTTGGCTTCCACTGCTGATGTTGAGGTGAGTACAACAAGAAGAGAAGATGCTTCTGTTAGGAAGTGGCTCCTGATTATTTTTATATCCAGTTAACATGAGGGGAAATTCCAGCATTCTGGTCTAGAACACTGCTCCTATTTCTACAGGACAGAGCTCCGGGATGGCTGCGCACTTTTCAGTGAGCTGCAGGACTTTAGGCTTGCTAACTTGTTACTGAATTCTCAAGGGGACTTTAAGCTGTCTGCACCAACATACAGAAATGTAAAAATGAAGGCACTATTCTTTCACAATAAACAATTTAATGAAAGAAATGACAGTTTTTGAACTTGTCGGAAGGCTTTTGTAGAAATTGGAATATGTGTTCTTGTGCAGTTCAAAGAACCTGAAATTCTTACTACTACTTTTTGACTTGGACACTGGATGAAATTAACAAGATGTGAAAGATACGTGGGCTGAGGGGAATTTAACATGAAGGATGGGATACCTTCTAAGTAAACTCAAGAAAAGGTGGGGTGGTATTAATATGCCTGGAAATTTTCAGCTGCTTTGTTTTGGTACCCTGCAGATGGAGTTAGACTCAAATTCCCCTGGTATTATCTGAACTTCTATATCACTGCACAACCTGTTTCTCACTCTAGGAAGGCTTAGCTGTTAACTTCTCCCTCCCAAAAGACCTGAGCTGTATAAAAACCTGAAAATTGGAGAGGTCTAGAAATCGAGAAGTTTTGCATTTGTTCAAGTCTCCCTTAGGCACTCTATCTATTGCATGTTCAGAATAAGAAATACATAAAATACAGAAACTTAGTTGATGCTTTTCTTTACATCTACTGGACAGTTACTCTTTATGCACAACGGGGGTATGGCCACAATTAAACAAGATTTTGATGGGCATCCAGTGCTCACATGAGTAAGTTCTGTGCTTGTGTTCCTGTCAGCCAGTCAGACAAGAAATCCAGAACTCTCAATTCTTAGCCCAGAATCTGTAGATGACAGAATACTCTGACAGAAGATTGTTACCTCCACAGAAACTGAGGTTTATTCTTTACACCTTGCATAAATCTCGCAAGTTTTCAAACAAAAATTAAGACATAAAATCCAGATCTGCATTGCTTGGCACATACTAACAAAGTCAAACCAGAACCAGGTTTTTTCTGTGAAAAAGGATTCATTTGATGTCTCTGTGTTGTGTGAGTTTTTTACTGTGAGTGCAGTATTTAATATGTTATGACCAAATTCTGAAGTACCTTGCCTTTTTTTTTTTTCCTGAGCAGAGTTCTCACTGATTTTAACAGTAGTAGTTTCTCAGAACTTGGCCCTAAGTCTAGACACACACCTATTATTAGAACAGATTGCCTATGGTCTGTCTGGCTCTGAATGTACTCCCTCTGTTGTTCTGTCTCAGCCTCATCACAGCTAAGAGGGTTGGGGGAAATTTGTTTTGTTTTTACATCCAGATCTGACCGCTGCATAATGGCTTTAAGCCTTCAAGCTTTAGGAAAATTTTAATTGGGAGATTTTTCTTCTTACTGCTAATTTATCCCCTAGAGTCTTATTAGGCTTTGTTGTTTCTGCTTGTAAACAACATCCTTGGAGCTGAGCTGGGCTGAGTCTGTTCCGTTTAACCTCCAACCCTTCAAGTGTGGCACTGGGCTGCTGCTGCAATAAACAAGGCTGCCATTCAAAACTCTGGTTTGGTTGAACTTAAAAGATCCTTTTGCCACATTTAATGCAGAGGATTTTTCAGATGTAAATAATTACCTACTGGGAAAATACATTGTTCAAGAGTCGCAAGGCTCCTTATTATCTTTCCCTTGTAGACACATTTAGCAGTACCAGTCATTGGTCATAAAGAGATGCCATTAAAAGAGGCACACTTTCTATTAAAATTCCATTATGCAGGTATGAAACCAAATTCTCTTGAAGTGTAGAGGTTGGGCTGCCTTCTACATTGCCTGGAAACTAGACCTTGAATCTGTAGGACCAATTTGAGTCTTGGGGAGATAATAACCTTCACCCTACCTCTCTTCTGCAAAACATCCTCCAGTTCCCCTAACTTCCTTTGCTTCTTTGACGGGAATCAATTTTTCTCTAAATGAGAAAAGAAAGGTTAGATTTGTTTTCCATTAGAAGTCTGCAAAGAAGAGACATTCATGCCAGGCTCTGTGCTGGCATGTCTGAGACATCCAGCAGAGTAGAGAAGCACCAGCTTTGCTTTAGGTGCCTGGTCAGTTGCACTCATTCAATGACATTACTTCACAACTGAGCTTAACTGGGGGTAGGGGGACATGACCCTGGGGAGCTGAACTGGAGCTCCATCTTGACAGATGAAGTGCTTCATAGAAACATCAGCAGGTCTGCCCTGTGTGAGTTTCCAAATCTATCCAAAGTGCGTGAGAAGTTGTGCTGTTGTCCAGACCAGTTACTAGGATGAGTGTACCAAAGCAGCAAGGCAGCTGTTCCTACTCTGCCAGGGAAAACAAGGGTTTATCCCTTTCTTGACCTAAGAATATTCTCCTCTGGATAAATGCAAGATGAGAAGGCACACTCAGCTAAGGAGTATATAAGAAAAAAAGATCCTCTATCCTCAATCCTCCATCCTCCTCTAAAATATAGGTGGCATGCTGATAGTTTTGTAAAGGCTGAGGAAAAGATGTTATTGTTTGCCTTATTCATTTATGTGAAGTTCTGTTATATAATCTAGCAGCAAATGCAATAATTTGTGTTGCTTTTTGAAGAAAGTTCCACTGGGCAGAAGTGAGGCTGCATAAGAAATGCAGCCATTGGTATGCAGAGCATGATGCTGTGTTAGTGCCTTATTATGGCATCACAGTTGCTTAAAAATGTGTGAAGCTGAAGAGAATGGATATCTCACTGAAAATATATTTTCCCTTGCCTAGATGAGAATTTACAAAAAAAATTAAGAAAAAAACATATACTGGGAAGGAATATTGTGTTGTAACTTGTTCAAAAAGACAAGCTCATAATTAAGTGCTCCCTGTATCCAAGATGTTTACATGCATAAAACATTGCCACATTTCTCCCCAAAGAATGTTCACTTGTTTTTTCTCTAAAGCTGGGGTAGACCATAACTGCATGGATTCACAAACTGCACCTGAGCTAGTAAAATTCACAGCCTCAGGGTTGTGCTGTGATTGCTGTGGTAGGGTTGTGTCTGTAACCTCTTCTGTGGCATTTTGTATGCCGCCCTATGCCAAACACTACATCTTTAAATAGCATTGTGTGCATCCCTCTTTATCTTATGGCATGTCCCTTTCTCATGAGAAGCAATTTATTTTGAGGCTGAGGTGACTTGCATTGGATCTTGGTGGCCTGTTGTGGCATTATCACGTATTACTTTGTTTAGTCACAAGCAAACATTTGCAAAGCTAGATAAAACAAAAATAAGTAAAACCAAGTGGCAGTTAAGCTCTGACTTTCTGAAGAGTCCATGTAATATCAGAATGCTTTCAGCTTTTGACTAAAGCAAAAGATAACAAATCAATGAGTTCCAAATTTTTCTCAGAATTCCTACAAACTCTTTCCAAAATAAATTTTAAAAATAAATCCCAAAACAACATTTATAGTTGAGGAAATCTTCCTGCTTTGTCAAATAAAGTGCAAGTAATACAGAGGGTGCAAATAATAAAAAGTGCAGAGATGTACAAATAACTGGAACATCAAAGTGGTAGAATTCTGTTTTGAAGCAAGAATGTGAGCTGGTGCTGTAGTACTTTTTTGCTGTTACAGCATCTTCTGAGACTTTGAGTGAATTTTACAAATTACACCTTTGATTATACACAGAGAAACATTTTCTTTTATCCTTGGGGATGATGAGCAGATGCTCAGCCTATCCCAGGATCTGACACAGTAACCTTATTATCAGTAACTTTGATAACACCTTTCTCATCTGAACTTCTATCAGTAGCTAACAGACTGCCACTTCATACGAAGACACAAGTGTCTCACCCTTATTTTTTCTATCCCAAACTCATCTTCATGTTTCCTCCACTATTATATGCTACAAGCCTCACATAAAAACAGATTTTCAGGGGTGGAGAGTCAAAAAAGTTTCTGAAAGTTTTAAATGCTTCTTGAGTCCATATAGTGTAAAAGGGTCTCTTATGATCTCTTACAGACTTTTAATCAAGAGCTGGTTTGCAGGTGGAGTCTCAGAGCATGGTTTATATCAGGAGGATTTCTATCCATCTATCCTAAAGGCAAATTGGTTGAGCAGATGTAAAAGCTTGCAGCACTTTGCAGAGGTGATCTCAGTACACGCCATGTCCATACACCTACTACTAAGAGGTGTATGGACGTGGTGCGTACTGAGACCCCAGCAAATGTGTCACCTGAAAAGAAAATGGCCAAGAGTAGCCATACATTTCCTACCTAAAGTGATTGGTCAATTCTTTTGGTGCTAGAGGCTGCTTTTGTAAATGTACAAAAGTGCAATTCAAGCTTTGATCTCTGTTTGGCTTTGGACTCCTGCTGGCAATTGTTCAGAGACTTTAAGATAATAAATCTGCACTGATAACAATGGTAAATTTAGGAAGTATTCTAGAAAATGAAAGCCTAATAATTTTGCATATCCCATAATTTTTATTTTTGATGGAGCATTTTTTTTTTCTTAAAAGTAATTTAGAAATTAAAATCCTTCCCAGTGCTGTGAAAGCAGTAAACTTGAAAAGTTATTTTCAGTAGACACATGAAATATTGTCATCCACTTTAAAAAAAAAACTGGAAATCAGTAGTCCTCTTCATCTGGCAGATCTTGCACCAATAATTAATTCATGAAAGGGCAGATGTTTAACATTAGTCTCAATAGTTTTTCATCTGAATAATTTCTTATGGGTGTAAAAGTTCCCATGGATGTTGCCATGTGACTGTTTATTTCATGCTCACAAATTCTGGTTCTAATATATAAGTGAATAAAGTGAGAGATAACCAGGAGTATGACAAGTCAAAAACCAAGAGAAGCAAATCCCATTCACAAATAGCTCAGACATTTAGTTTGAGACATTTGCTGTGTGTGCAGTTACAAGTGGCTGTTTGTAAATATTTATTGATAGCTTCCTTTAAAAGATGTTTAATGTGGTCACTAAAAGCAAAAATTTAAATGGGAAATGTATGGAACAATAGAACACAGATATCCATTTGTATAGATCATAGCTGATTCTGGCTTCAATAGAAGCAATAATTTAACTGGGAGGCAAAAACCCAAACATTTATCACCCAAATTCAGTAGGAATGACTCTGATAAAATGGGAGAAAATTTTGCCTGCTGTACAGTGTGAATGTCAAATCAATCCAAAATTAATAATTTACATGTTTTACCTATCACCTAATATTTCATTTCACCTCAGCAGACTAGGAGCTATTTTAGGGAAGTGCTGAGATTTCATATCCTCAGTGGGGCCCTTCCATTTTCTCATTCCCAGACCATGAGTGAGCAGACAGCTGCTATCTAATTGGACAGCTTCTGGTACCTGAGCACTGCTTTCCTTTTTAACACTTTAACATATCTCTAGCAGGGTGGGAGGGTAATAGCATGGCAAAGAGGAGCAGTGTCTGCTGTGTTCTAGCATTGGAAAGTACATTTATTTGACAGTATTTGTACTGTCTTGGGTTTCTACGCATCTCAGTTCTTTTGGGAAGCGAATTTCCTTTTGCTATGCTGCTGATGTTTCAATCCAAGCCAAGGAGCTCCTGACATGTGTTAAACCACGTGCCTCTGCTCTTTGCTCCAGCAGTGTTTTCCTGGGGGTGTTATCACTCATTAGCAGTTTTGGGTTGCAGGTGCAGCACTGTTTTGCTCCCTGCAAGCCATTTGATTCATGTCAGGGAAGATCAGAAAGGTGGGCTCATGATTCCTCATGGCTTCCGAACAAGAAGGAGAAAAGGAACTTTTGGGTTTTTGCCATGAGCAGCCAGTACATTTTTGACAGTCAGAATTCTTTCTAATCAAGAGAGACCTAAAAAGACCTACCAAGAATTTGCTCTGAGATTGCCTAAAAGTAGTCACTGGCACATGTTGCTAACCCATCAAGTACTTGAACATCACAGCCTAAGATTTCTTTCACATGGAAATCTGATTCATACTTTGGACTTCTGATTCTTCTACAAAATATTGCAAATGTTTCTAATAGGCTTATTAATTTTAAAAGGACAGAGAAGACAATTCATCTGTTCTCAGATTTTGTGTAAATACAAATTTGACTTCAATAACTGATTCCCTTAGAAATTACAGCACATATTTGGAGGGTTTTCCCATCCAATTTTAAATTATTTGTAGCTGGGGCATTTTTTTTCTTTCAAATTAGAAATGGATCAATTGTTAAAATTATACATTTTACTACAGTTTTTATATATGTTCTATTGCTTTTATTTCCTGAAAAATATTTCCATTTTGTCCTTTGACAAAGAAATGTACATTCCTTTTAATTTTTATTTCTCTTATCCACTTTCAGTTGTAGGTCAGAGTTATTGCTAGAACTGTTTTGTAGACAAGTGTGGTTTATATTCACTGATTCAGCTACCTGTAGGCTTCTTTTCATGTCTTTTCTTTCTTTACTGCTTTTTTGAGATTTATAACCCTGGTTTATAATGATTACCATCAGCTCTCATTCATATGTGATTTGATTCCAGTAGGAAAGGATTGACTGAAAGTAGTTTTACTCTTTTCCTTCTAAATTCTGTTTTCTTATGTTTAAAGGTCAATCAATTCCCTGTGGTTTGAGTACTATACTTTGTTGAGTATTCTACTATACTCCTGGTCTATACACTGTCTTAATGCTCTCATTGCTTCAAGTACATTTATGATGCTGGATATCAACACCTGTTAGACCTCCAAGAGAACTTTCATAATATTCACAATTTCACGGACTCATCTTCTCTCCAGGCTGGAGACTGCTCCTTTCTGATGAACCTTTGTTCTGTATAACATCCTGTAGAGTGCTGGAATGGAGATTTCATCATTTGTTCTCTGTGATTTCCCTATTTTTCTGAGCTCCGCTTCCCTACTAGGAGGATGAAGTCATTCAAAGTCAGAGCAACCACCTAATGTTTACATTTTCCCTTCATTTGATTTCCCAGTAATTAGAAAATTTTAGTCCTGGAGAAGGATATCTCAGCATCCTGATTCTGGGTATTGTGATTGGTGTCACCTTTCCTTCTAATGAGCAGATTACAATGTCTTCCATCTACTCAAAAATGACAGTGTAATTTCTTTATCTATTAAGTAGGTTTTGTCCTTCTCTTTGCCTTTTATATAATAGTCCATGTTTTTCCCCTGCTACTGTGTTCATTTTTATATTTGACTCCATGAGCCAGCAAAGTCCTCAAAGCCCTTTCTGATTAGATGATCTTTATAGATTTTGCATAAGTTTTCCTGAGACAAAACTGTAAAGAAGTTTATTTCATAGAATTTTAGGAACTGTAATTAATACACTGTTCTCTTAATTACAAAACAGGTAATGTAGGGAGTACATTAAAACAAGAGATTCTTTAATTGCTAAAACTGAAAAAATAATATTTCTAGAAATTTTTTATTGGCTTTTCCATATTTTGGGCAAAAACACAGAACTAGAATTCCATTTATGCACTTAAATGAAGCAAAAGGAAAAAAAAAATCCAGTCTCCCTTTGTTGATTGGTTCCATTGTGTTTTGCAGGATCTGAGAAAGATTCTAGATATTATCACTTACCATGCCTTTGATTTCAGTTCTGCTAGATGTGTAATCTCCAGTGCCCTGGGAAATGTATCTTCTTCTGAGGATCGTTGGTACCTTGATCTTCAGGCTGGAACATCAGCATTGTCAGTTTCACAGAGTCCAAAGTAAAATGCAATCTAATTTCTTCAGGGACAACATTGTAACACAAAAGACAAGAATATGGCCCTGTAACCCAGAGTTCTGAAACAAAAAATGTGAAGAAAAGTCTCAAAAAAAAAACAAACAACTCTTTCATTGAAATTGCAATGAGTCAGGGTCTCAAGAGGCAAAGGATTAGAATTCCAATATTTGAAAGTGAAACAATATTCACTGTATAACACAGGATAAAGTAAGAGCACATACAAAATGTTTCCTAAAATATTTCTTGAGGAACACTTTATAAAACAATAATACTCACATTGTTATCCACCCAGCTGTGTACATTTGTTGCAATTTCTGTTTCAGGTGAATGTACATCCAGGATTGAACATGCAGAGTTGAAACAGCCTTGAGGCCACCATACAGTTGATTCTCAAAATTTATTTTGTGTATAGATATACATGTATTTATTATAAGTAGTCGTGACCTTCATGAATAATTAAAAACATGCTTTCAACATTTTATTCCATACAATAAAAACCTAGTTCTAGAAGACCTTCCTTCTAAGGAACAGTTCTTCATATAAGTAACTGCCTAATTAGAAGGACATTAAAGGTTTAAGACTGGACTCAAGCTGATTTCTCAGCTGCATATCAGGAAATTGCTTCAAATCCCAAAGCAGATTATTGGGACAACTCAGGGCAGCATCAGCTATGCAGTAATATAAGTTGCTTTAGAGTAATAATAGCAATAGTGTTTCAGCCCTGGTCAATGAACTGCAGGATCCCCAAGGCTGCTCTGATTAATGATAATATTCCATTTCCAGAAATGGGGGAAATGAGGTACAGATAAGGTGTAACTTTTCCAAGATCCAGCAGCAGGAAAGTGGCAAGGATGATAATAAAATTACTCTAGAAAAAGGCAGTTGTGCATATCGTTCAAAAGTGTACATGCCCACCAAATCCAAGTCTTGTACAAAGCCTGGCATTGTTCAGGCCCTGGGATCAGAGGTCAGATGTGTAGCACAGCAGTGTAACTTCAGTACAGCTTCTGGGAAAATATGGACTCAAGTCATTCCACTTCAGAGGATCTTGTTTGCATAGGCTTAAAAGATAATAATCCTTACCAACTTGATTTAACTTCATTAAATAGGGTTATATCAGCAACAATCAAAACTGGAACTTGAAATCTAGCAGAGAGTGTGGGGCAAGCATGGGTTTTAACATAGGTGTTCTAATGGTTTGTCACTCTGTAGACATGATACATTTCACTTCATTGCCCTTTCAGGTCAGAAGGACATGTGTGAATAAAATAAGGATATCAGTTGTGAGAAGTAGTGCTGTAAGTGGCTTTAGGGGAGAAATAGTGTTAAATTTTCTTTACCTTTCATAAGTATTATTTCCTAGATGGGATATTTTTCTCTCACTGAAGTTACAGTTTGTGTTATTAGCTATTGACATATATTTGGTGAATTTTTCATGTTTTGGGAAGCCGTTTCTCTTGATACTTTTGTCGGTGTGCAAGGATTGATCCTTGGTATTGTGAGCATCATAAATTTCTTTTTATCTTGTTCTGTTAGAGGAATAGTAAAGAGATTTTTTTAAATCTATTACAACAATATTTTATTATGTAAGAATAAATAGAATTGGTAGGGAATGGTAAATTAGATAGTAAATTTCTTATGGAGGCTCTTATAGTATTAATTTGTCTCAGGTCATGTAAAAGTTGCTTGTTAGATTTTTTTTTTTGGTAACAAACACAGGAGTATTTTATGGACTGTGTGAGGGTTCAATATGCCTTGTAGTTAATTGGTCTTGAATATTTGTAGTGTAATTAATTTTTCTTCAGGAAGAGATTACTGATCAATTTACACAGGTATGGTGGTCAACTAGGTCAGAGTGGGTTGCTTCACACCTTGTAACACAGTGGTTCTTCTTAAAAATATGTAGTAATTTTCACTCCTCATTGACTAAGGCAATCTTGACCTTATAAATTTAAAGGAGTAGAGGTAACATATGGTTGTTCAGTTGCTTTTTGCTCTTTAGAGTTTGCGATTAAAATAGTGTTAACTGAAATTTTACTCTTTGTGGGTTTCCAACCCATAATTTGTTTGGAAACTATGGGCTGTATGAGCATATAGAACATGTTTAATTTCAAACAACTGGCTGCTCCAACTAGACTGGAGGCATGTTAATGGTAATTTTAGTATTTTCCATTTCTGAGCGATCTGAAAATCGGAGGAAGTGGACCTTAAACTTGTCTTTATCAGTTTTCTTCTTTTTATGCTACACAAGACACTCAAGCATAACAACATATGTAGAACTGCACCCACAATGTCCAATGAGTTCTGGCACTGCATTGAATATGGGAATATTTTTGGGCTGTAGTTTCACCTGCTTAATTACAGTCAACTATCCAGTCTGATCCCTGAGCTATGATTCTTATAAGGCTTCTGATTTTTGTAGATTATGGAAAAAAATAACTTGTCTCTGAAATGTGCTTGTATGATTTTAATGCTGTACTGATAAATTAAAGAAGGAATAATCTCATGCTTCTATTGAACATAATTAATGAGTAGCTCAGTCTGAATTTTAAAATGCATTAGTGCAGAGTTGTTCATGATGTACCTTATGTAGCGTAGAATTCAGGTTAGAGTCAATTTTTTTTTTTTTTAATGGCTCATCCATGGTCCATTAAAACTATTCTCAAAGGTAAAAATGACATGATGTCTGCTAAAAATAACAGCCTTGATATCAAACATGCAAGATAGAACCTGAGCCTCAAAGGGGAAAGGACACATTTTCATGGGCATATGCTTGAGTCAGCAGCTAATGTATCAAAAGATTCCCCCATGTCTAACCTAAAATGTTGCCGTTACTGATTAGGTCAGCATTCTGACCTGGTGACAAGAAAGCGAGTTTTCAAGTCTCAGACAAACTGACATTTACCCTTGGGAAGGAGGCAAAATGACCCATGAAGTTTCCATCTGCTGATAGAATAAACATCTGTAGTACTCATGACTGGCATGAGCTCAGTAGCAGTGGAGTGATCTCTGGCCTCCTCACTTATATAGCCATTGAATAGCAATGGCTTCAGATGGAAATCACCTCTGAGACTCCTCAAAAGACTGGACTCTGCCTGTTGAAAGTACCAGAAAAAACACAGCTCGAAGCATGCACAAAGTTTAAAGTCTTACATGAAGGGTGAATATGAAAAACGAAATATTCACAAAAATATGTGCTGGATAACCACAGGTAACCACACCATGAGAGCCCTTTGGCAGATAAATCTCTGTGATGGTTCAGTGGCCACAGAGGCTTCAAACAGGAAATCACAGGTCCTGTGTGCATTCATGCTTGTGAATACATTTTTCTATCTCTATTATAATAGCCCTTTTCACATATTAAAGAAATTCACAAATAAACTTCTATCAAATACCTTAGCTCTTTATTGTCCAAGGATAAGTTTCATTATACTGTAAATAATAGACATGTTGCTCCACTGTGCTGAAACTAGAGATGTTTTTTTTTCCCAGGACAGCTTGGAAGGGAAACTATTTAACATTCCAAAAGAAGGATGCAAATGTTCTAAGAGGATGAAAGCTCTTGTGATTTAAAAGGAAAGTTGTCTACCTCAGTAATAACTAAACTGTTTTGTTTAGCAAAACTGCTTTTTGTATTAATGAAAGAAACTATGCCTGATTTTTAAGCCTCAGTATTTACACTACCTACACACTGATATTATGTCCATAAAAAAGCAGGAGACATGCACTCAGGAGTGACAAGAATGTTCTGAAAACGTTGAATCATTTGAAAGCAGAATATTATATTCTTTCTGGCCTAAATGTAAAAAGCAAAGTCAATGGCAATCAATTCAACCAGGCAATTCCAGATTACTATATTCATTCTTTAATTTCTAATGTCATTGTTGCACATTGTTTGCTATTCTAACTGCAACCCACACTTCTAGAAGTACAATCTGCTAGGAACATTAATAAGACAATGTCCAAAAAAGTCAAATAGTCTGGTTTCCAGAATACTTCTATGCAAATTTCATAATTGATGTGGTTCCAGTTCTTACTCCTAAAAAGTGTCATTAAGTTAGTTGCCAATGTCTATCCCCTAAATGATATTTAAATTTTAACTTATTTAAGCACTGAAAAAAAAATTTAAAAAATAATTTGGGTTTCCAAGGTTATTCAAATATGAAGACTAATAAAACGACAAAGTAATTAAAAACCACATATGCTTTTATTTTATAATTATTGTAATTTTAAAAATATGGAAACCATCAAAATAACTCCATTTCAATATTGGTTTCTCTTCCTGCTTTTAATCTTGAAATGGAAACTCCTGATTTCACATGCTAGTCTATTAGAATCTACTTATTAGCCTAACACAACTGTTAACCCAAAAGCTAACATTCTAAAGGCTTATGACACCACACATGCTTGGGAGTGTAATATCTGTGGAAGACTTTGTCTGGAATTCTTACTGTATTCATTTGGAAGCAGATCTTTATTTTCCTGTGGTAATATCCAATTTCGGAGATTCATTTCTAGAAAATTAAAAAGTTAATTGTGAAACCGTTTTTTAGGAAAGCTGACATCTTTGAGTGATGTCTGAAATGCTTCTAAGGCTTCTTTGTAGCACTTGAAAGGTTACTAAGTCACTGTTTCTTGAATTTCTAAACCAAATTCATGGCTCTAAATTGGTCTTGCGCTCAGTGAAGGTGCAAACCTGGTACTACCCCTCCAGGATCCCATGATGCTCCTTGATCCAAAATCATGGTAGATTCCTGTATTGTTCACAGTGGTGCAGAAATCTGTGTAATGAATAATTAATTCCGAGATTAGGATCTACAGACTCTTATCTGTATCAAAAACATTTCCTTTTTTTTCCCTGTGTTTTACAACGCAGAAAAAAATTTCCCAATTCTTCCTGCTCTGTGTAAATCAAGCTAATAGTGCTGTCCACCATCAGAGTAGAATGATTGTCTGAAACACTGCTGCTATTTTCCTGGTGAAAATGCTTTTTATCATCATTCCACCGTATGAGAATGGAAGGGAAATATAAAAACCTGTACTCATCATCTTCCGTAGAAATCTCATTTACATAACCAACTAGATGATCTAAGCAACAAGTTGAATGCATATTCAAATCAATTAGACAATCCCAGCTGTTCCCAGTCAAACTGTTCCCCACAGTTGTAAATAGAAAGGATGACATGGATTCTCTTCCATGCCCACATCTCTTGTGGGGTCTTTTTGCAGGCCCTGTATCACATAACAAACACTGTATGAACAGCTCAATACATTGGCTCAGTAGATGCATGGCTGTCCTATAGAATATTGCATATGCTGATACAAAGCCCTTGCAGAATAACATCCTCTGTCAAAGTTTTTTCAAACAGTTCATTAGTCTGAACTTTTAATTGGACCAATATTGGCAGAAAATGCCATAGTTTGGGTAACAGAATAGTTTTGAACTTGTAGTTCACTGCAGGATCTGGGCTATAAAGCACCCATTCTATCAATTCTCAGCTCTTTTTAGCACATTTTCTGGGCAAAGTTAACCTCTTTATGTACAGATCTCTGTTGTCACTCCTCTATAACTATTTGAGTGCCAGCAAACTGTGAAATAAACATGATGAATGATAATGTCACAATTTTCACCAAGCAGATTTTTCAGTCACTAAAATTTGATTGGCATTCATGATGAAAATGGGGATTTATTTGGGATTATTCTGCTTTATTGGGTGGACTTCCATGCTTCACAAAAGACTTGAATAAAAATTTAGGTTATGCCCAAAGAATTTACATAGAGATTGAGACTGTGTGCACACAGGGAAGATTGATGAGATTAACTGGTTTTCAAGTTAGTGGACACTAAGTTTTAAGGCTGCTTCTTCCTCAAGTAATATTGGATGTCCAATTCCATGGCCAACTACCTCAGCTTTGTAGGAGCAGCTGTGTGCATTGTTCTTACCTGTTCTGTGGCCCAGTGAAGGCAGTGGTCATGTTGTCATTCAGTGCAGGATTAAGGGGGTTTGTTAAATGTTAAATTGCTGATAACCATCACTCTCCAATGGGCTACAAAGTACATGCATTTGGTCAAGGATGAACTATGTGTTTCCCTGCAAAGTTATGAAATTAGTAAATTTCACTTGAAGCAAGTTAGAAGTTTATAAAGTATGTACTTTGACTCTACTTGTGATATATACCATGTTGTTAGACCCTAGTAATTGCTAAAGCCAAGAAATTGTAAACCAGAGTAAAAAGGTTTATGATTTTCTGATGTGGACTGTTCTTCCCTATAAAATACAGATGATTTCATTTTACTTTAAAAGCCATTCCTTCTGTAACATTAGGAATTTTGAACCACCCTTCTGACCATCTGTGCCTTGGCTCATTGAGGTTTTAAAGTATGGTGATGGATGAATGTATGTGACCATCCTCTCCTGCAAAGTAGGAAGGCTTTGCAGTTACTGTTCTTTGTGCTCCTAGTAAATTAGAGTTAACAAAGGAAGCATTTTCAAGCACCAATTGACTTATTAAAATGTTTATTCCTAGAATTTATGCAAGAAGCACTTGCATTCTGTACTTCAGGATGTATTTGCCATGCTAATCTCTTCTAAAAAGTTAATTTGGTATGAAAGTAAGAAACAAAATATGAATGGAATTTTTAATTAGAGCACCTTAGAGAGCAAAATGTCACTTTAATTCCAGGCTCTGAGTGGATTATATGAGGAAACCAACAGAAAAATAATTTTAACTCGGATCTAGTGTCACTGTGTCTTCAGCTTGCAGGCAGTTGGGTGTTAGTTAGAGCAAGAATTATTTACACATGATGTAAAGTGCATATGTATTACAGCTTTTATTTATCTTCTACCATCCTGTATTTTCAGGTGTTAGGCATCTATACCTAGGGGTCACTGAAAGTGTGACATACATCTTGTGTTCTCAACTCCCCACATTTTAGTAGACATTAATACAGGCTTTGTCTATAGAAGTGTCTTGCAAATAAATATTACTAAGGACATGCTTGTGGTTGTTTATCTGCAGGCATAGCAATAGTTCCAGGTTCTTGGCTGGCTTTGATCACCACTGAGATTGTAGCTGTTGTGAGCAGGTCTATACAGAGCCCAGGCTGTGATCTTTGATTTCTTGAGACTCAAAAGTTGGTGATGCTATAGTGCCTCATGCATCTCTTGCAGAAGAAGCACCAGCAAACCCTGTTCCACACTCCTGTCTTTGTACTGCCCCTTCCCTAAGCTGTTCATGTCACTGAGCAGCAAGCTAGAGCAGGACTCTTGTCTGGTTGAAAGCAGGTTGGAAGGGAAGGGCCTTATTCTTCAGCCACATGAATTTCCAGTTTAACTCATTGCTTTGCTGGTAGCAAAATGCCGGAGTTAACTATGTAGGCCAGTTTGAGCAGCACTAGGACTGAATATGAAAGCACAACCCACCACTGTGGAGTCACCTCCAGCTCAGGACAGCAAAACAACTGAAACTATTCCTGCCATAACTGCAGATATTGCAGCTCAAACCCAAACATAAAATACCAAGTCACAAGTCTGCACAGGTGGAAGGTACCTCACCACATGATACTTCAATTCCAGGTCTTATCCCTAACAGAAAAGAGCTACTCTAAAAGCTCATGAGCCACAGCTTCCTGATGCAACCCTGGAGAATATTATTATTTCAATGCTGCAGAGGACTTTGCATTCTGTTAGTAATGCAAGAAATTAGGGAAGGGAAAATGCATTGCAGCTGCATGTTTTCCTCGTTCAGTGCTGTGCCCTGGCAAGTGTGTTGTCCTGTAGGCACAGCCCAAATACCATGGCCACCAGGGGGATAAGCTAGTGACCAGACTCTCTCTGTCTTCACTGAGATGCGTTAATTACTTTAACACTACACTTTGCAGGTCATGTGGTTGTACATTGTGCTGAGCTGAGCAGTGTAATGACTGAGATATTATTTATACTCTGCTTTGTGTGTGCTGTTAGTGAAGATGAATACACTCCTAATTTAGTTGCATTTGTCACAGATCCGGGCACCTGTCTCTCTAGCTGAGTTCCTCCACATCTCAGCTGTGGATATTTTGAAGTACTTTAGCAACTGAGCTACAACTTCACTAGTTGAACAACACACTCAGCTGCAAAGTTATTTACAAACTTTACTGATCAAGCTGCATATTCTAGGGCTGAATTTCCTACAGACAGCACTTTGCAGATGGAATTGAATTCTTCACTAATCATAAGCAATGAATTAATTTATTTGATTAGCAGTAATTTGCATTATTTGCTGATTATGTTCTCCAGTTCTCACTGTTAAGAGCTGTGTTGTGTTGCTAGTGCTGGTTAATCACTTACTACACTGTACTTTAGAGAGGAAGGCATTTTGGTTGTAGATAAAGAGATCTTGTCTTCAAATACTTCTAAAAAATGCTTCTTCCATGTTACTTAGGGGAAGATATAAGCCAGTTTTTTTAAAATATTACGGGTAAAAGCACATTTTCCTATGAGGGCAGGTTTTTGTTAGTTCCTTGTTCCACTATTTTTTAAATTTCTCATTATTTGTTATGGTTATGGATGTACTGTTTCTATGGCCATTGCACCGGATGGTGCAGAGCTTGACTCACCAGAGGTGAGTTAGGAGGGGACCACAGTGTACTCTGTGCACCTCTGTGCACTGGGCCAAACTGCCTTTATCTTCTTCTGTGTGTATCTAAGCATATCATAGTGTAATTCCTCTGTAAATAAGTAAAATCCATGCAGAAAACAGTGCACAACCTCGTCTTCATAAAAATCTACCTCTACTCTCTGCCATCAATCTCTTTTGGGGAGATTCTGCAAGTAGTTTTTACTAAACATCTCTAAAATACCTGGCAGGCTCTGTTCTAATTAAGTCTAATTAATTCTTCCCCTCCACATAGTGCAAAGAAAGTATTCTTTACTTATCTGTGTAATGCTTAGAGTAGGAAGTTTTTGTCACCCACTGAAGTGGTGCCCCCTCTCTCATTCACAGAACACAAAACTCACCAGGAGTCAGATTTACCCGCCAGAGCTGTGCCCTATTATTTCATTAGCAAAAGGCAAAATTACAAAAGGTAAATAATCTGAAGAGTTAAATAAGTTCTGGCCCATGAATTGTGTCCAGATAAGGAAATTGATTTTGCATATTTGGTTTATTCAGAACACAGTATAAAAAGACTGAGGTTAAAGATGTCAAATGAGGAAAATAAGCCTTTTCCTTAATCAAAGATATAGAATTCAAGTGGACTCTGAATTACAAGGGATATTACTTAGTCAAATGCTTAATAATTCAGTAATTAAATTTTTTCTTAGTTGGCTAAAATTCATTGGAATTTCAATAAGGATAGAAATGGAAATATTCTTTTTTACTTCCATATTGGACAGTTTTATCTCTAAATTTATAGTTTTGCTTCCAAATTTGGGGTTTATGCAGCACATATCAGGGACTGCTAAAAACCTATGGTTTAATTTCTCAGTTTCAAAAACCATGGTTAGCATCAGAAGTAGAATGAGACCTTTCTGAAATCTTCACCAAGAGTAGGCATGAAAAATGTAATGCAAATTCAAACTCTGTCTAAAGTTGCAATTGTTTTTCAATTTATAACAGTTTCGATTTTTGTGCATTAAATTTTATGCGGCCTTTTAGAACTTTATCCCTTGGTGCCCTGGGATCATTTTGAAAGTCCTTGCAAGTGGTTTACTAGTCTGTAGTTCTTCAAATCCCCTAAGAATTGGCCTGAAATCTTGGTGTTACATCGGTCACCTCTATTTTTCTGGCACCAAGGTACTTATAAGCAAAAGATTACATATTACCACATTATAGTAATTTCATACCTGACTGCCTCTAGAACATCTTACTGAACATCTCTTGGTCTTGGGGATTTGTGGATTATTCATTTTACCAATCTGTTTTTAATTCTATTCTACTGATACTTGGATGGTCTGTCTGACATGTCCATCATAAAGGACATTTGTGCTATAGCTTCACTGAATTAGTTTTCAAGAAGTGTAGGAGAAAAAGTTCATTCTTTTTGGCATCTTTCTTACTGTAAACATGTATTGTCCCTACAGACTCTGGCATATTTGAAAGAAGATAGTTTTAGAATTTATGTTGTTAGCAAATCACTGATTTTGGTCTTCCTGTTTTATATCTATCTTGCCTATACTTGTGTAGAAATACAATTTTTTTGAAAATCCAAACACTATCTTCCTAATAATATATTTCCCTTTTAAGCTATACCAACTTAGTTTTCTTTAATTTAGTAACTAAAATAACTGCAGTAACTGGACTTTCTCCCAGTCTAGAAACTTTTAAACATTGTAACCAATTTTGTTCATGTACAAAGAGAATACACCTTTTAAGTAAGTTTCCATAATAAAAGGGAAGGTTCCTTTTTACGATAAACTGATAAACTTAACCATTTTTATGTAGGTCTCATTTGGGAATAGAGAACTTATAAATCAAATCTCTTGGCTCTCTTTGGTGTGGTGTGCCAAGTATATTGAATGCAAATACATTGTACTTTCTCCATCACTTAAATGAAATTTTCTTTGAAGCATTCCTCCTCTTTTTTTTTTTTTCTTCAATTTTCACTCTGTCCTTGATTTTCCAACAAGAGGCTTCTGGGGCTGGCTTGGGCTTTCTGCTCTTCAGGATCCCTTGACTCTCCCATACTCTTTCTGGGTACTTGTCAGTACAGATTCTACTTTCAAATGTAGAACACATGGGATCCCAAGGCTCAGAAATATGGAAACACACTTTAGTTCTGTGAATTTGAGTTATTTTTTCATAAAGTTACATTTTTCAGACAGTACAACTCTTTCATTTAGCTCCAGTAGGTTTTGTATCATAGTCTGAGTCTTTCAAATTCACTCAATCAAATTACAGTAACTTATTCTGTCTTTCCCTCAGTCTTGATACTCTGAGAATTTTAAATGCCTCCTGAAATCTACCAAAATGGTCAAAACTTGAAGAAAACAAAAAAAAAGTATCTCCTATAAAAAGACATAATTTTCTATGCATGGTATAAAAACAGTGAATTTGAATGTGAAGGTGTCTCTGCAGTTTTGCATCCCAGGCAAATCTGCTATAGGTGGTTACTTCATTCTGGTAACATATTTGGTCTGCAGGCATTACACCCACTTTACTTCAAGGGATGGAAATAAATTTATAAAATGCTCTGTAAAGCCTGAAATGGCCACCTTTAAGTTTAATCTTCCCCTTAATGTTGTAGAGTCTATAAAATATGCATTAATTCAAGCTTTTATTAGTCAATCTTTCCTTTGTAGAGGAGACAATATCTAATATGTATGGTCCCTCTCTTTATGCTTTCAACCTCATGATAAATCTAATTATCTCACCTTGTTTTAGAGTTACTTTTAGCAATATTTGCTTGTCTGGAGCATGCAAAGCTATAAATATCTCCTGCTCTGCTGATATCCTTAGACCCAAGCAGTCAATACACAAGGTATATGGTATAGGTGCACCCTAGATCAACTGCCTGATTATTAATGCTTTTCCACAGAAGCAGAAAGAAAATGGCTCATAAAACTTTAACATATTGGTGAAAGAATCATTGTTGTGTGATGTACACCAATTAATATGCTTGTATTGACTATGTACTTTTCCTTTAAGTGTGTGCTTTCAGTAATATCCCTCAGCTTGCTGCTTTCTTAATGAACCTTCTATATTATATGGGAAAACAACACAATAAAAGAAATTACATGAGTAGAACAAGGCTATTGCTGACTTCAAATATTCAATCACAAAATAATATTAAAAACTAATCATGGGATGTTGCTTCAACACCTAAAAGTATAAGAACTGCAGTCATGCTTAATAATTGACATAAAATACATAAAAGCCAGAGTATGGCTGGGACCAAAGAGATGAAATATAAATTTCTCCTCTTTGTATTACATGGATGTTTGTAGGCTTCCAGTAGCTTTCAGGGGAAAAGGGGGGGGAATGTGAAGGGAAGGCTCCTACTTGTTTCTGTAGGATTTGTGGATTTTTATCTGGAATAATGTATTTTCAGTCAGCCCCTCTGTCCTGGGTTTTCATTATGACATTGTTTTCATTGATATTTGTAGATATTCTTGAAGTGTATAAAATTCTTAAATTTTTCCTTTAATTTCGTCATTATAACTTATTAAAAAAACACCTTGAGAATAATTGGTTAATGTTTTTAACTGAAAATGTAACATTACTGCCACTCACCAAGTACTTGTGAAATATTTAGAGTCTGATGGGATTTTGTATCTTTTAACTCACCAAATCAACAATGTTGATTCAATGTTGATTTGCTAGGAGAGAAGGACCAGGCAACCCACTGGGAAAAGGGCAGGGTGATGGAAAACTCAGTGCTTCCAGGTACCTGTAGATGAAAGCAGGGTTTGTGCCAATGAGATTAAAAACTGATTTGAGAGATAAGGGAAGTGGAGGATAACAGAGGAGGTCATCCTGAACTTGCCCACTCCTCTTCCATGGCCCTTTTCCCCCAGTGGGTGCCAGTGCAAGCTGCCCTTTGCTGCCTGTTGCCCACACAGTCCTGAAAGGCAGCCCCTGCAGCTCCAGCTCACCATGGGCATGAGCAGCACTGATGGGTTTTGTCTTTCAGGCTCTGTGGAACTGATGAAGGGCTGAAAGCCTTTGTGATGGAGAGACCAGTAGATGGTGGTGTTATGTCAGTCTCAGCTGGTGGGTTGTGGGATGTGCCATGGATCTTGGGAACAGTGCTGGGTTTGTGACAGAGGAGCCAGAAATGGGCAATCAAGCAATGATTCTATCTCTTAGCAGCCTTCTTGAAGCTTTCCTGCCTTGCTGCCCCTGATTTAACCAGTTTATGTGTGTTTACTGGGGTTTTTTTCCATTCAGATACATTCTAAGTGAATGGAAACATTGGCTTGATGCGTGGATATGGTGACGGGCTTGTCAGTGAGCTGAAAAGACTATTGCTTTGTGTCAGCAAGTTTTGATAGATGTTACCTTTGCTGTGAAACATCATTTCTCATAACTTTTCTGGTAGAGCCCTGAGTCACTTGCTGCTTAGCAGCTCTGGAACCAATGCCATTATGCTTCAGACCAGCTTTCTGTAACATTACATTGCAGTACCTCCAGAAGTAAGGGGTGAACATGAAACTAGGCACTGTTACCAACTTAAGATCAGTGCAGTCCAGCAGATCCATGCTTTGTAGGTGCTAGGGAACAACTTCCATCCTTGAGTCCAGAAATCTGATTTCTTGATTGCAGCTCTCAATTGATTTTACCCCAGTTCATTGTCAAAATCAGAAATATGAAACCAGAAATATGAAAATCCAAGGAGGAGTGTAAGGTAGCCAATGAAGATAGGAAGGATGTATTATTGTAGCCTGCTGTTCAGTGGGCTTCAGTTCATTTCTTTGCTAATCCAAAGAATGCTTCTATAACTCTGAACAAATCAATTTTGCCTGCGAACCCCCTTTGCTAAATGAGAATGAAATTTTTAGCTCACAGGAGAAAATCTGAAGTAGGTTAACTTAGAAATTATTCAGAAAGACTGGTAGCAGGAAAGGAGAATTTACAAACTATTGCAGGGAGTTGAGAGTAGAGGCACTAATGAGGGAGGCAGTGCTCACCAAGCAGGGGTGAGGATGGCAGGTCCCTTCCTGCACTGCATCTCCCCAGTGAGGTACCAGCAATGCAGGTCTGAGTCACTGGCACCATATTTGCCTTTCTGCTCTTAGTGCCAGGGAAAATGACAACCTGTGGTGCCCAGAATCACCCTGGGGAAGGAAGATGGAATTGAGCATTAAACAAGATGGTGGGATGGGGAGAGAGGAGAGGTAGGCTGCTTTCACATAACACTTTTTGCAGCAGAAAACAAGGAGAATGAGTAGGAAGATCTTACATTTAAAAATAAATCCTGATATGCTTTCCAAATATCCAACACAGGAGTACTGCCAGGAAACAGGAAGCCAGCAGAGAAGACCTTTATTGCTTTATTACCCTTTTTTCTTGTTATCATTCAAGTATTTGAAATCCCAGAGCATGTTGTTCCTAAACTCTCATTAATAAGTCACACTATAAATGAGTATGTTGTTTTATAAATACTGCTTTTCTAAATTCCCTTTGGGCAATAAATATGAAAGTCACTGGAAGCTAGCAGAATTAAGAAGCTCTAATGTAATAGCAGTGTCTGTCTCCTGAGCTACCATTTTTCAAGCTTTCATCCATAATTCTGTCTCCATCCCACTGGCTAGGCCAAGAGAAGGGTGCATTGTCAGTGACACTTCTGCTGACAAATAAAGTTGTCTCACTCCCAGTGATGCTAATGGCAGCCAAAAGTTTTGCTCATAAAGCTGGGAAAAACCTATTCATGGTGGGTCTGAATGCACTGCAAGGCACTATCCTGTGCAGGGGCTGGCTGGAGGACTGAGGTTATTCTCCATTATGTCTGTTAGGATGCAATAGAGTGATGTTTGCACATGCCAGCATTAGGATGTTCTACTCAGTTTATTTTAGCAATGTGGCCCGCAGGAGAGTAAAGGCCAAATACCAAATTTGGCTTCTACGGTCACTACTTTAAAAAGTTTTAAATTGATTGAGCAGGTTGCTCATTTAAAAAGTCCAACCCTACAACCAAGTCAGCATATTCACTCACCATAGTTATTCATAGTTACTCACTAACCATAGTTACCAAGACAAGGGTTTGGTAACATTTTTCAAAGCTCGTTTATTTCCATTGACAACAGTGCACAAAGATGGCAACTGTGGGACACTTGTATTTGCAATCCATGTTAAGAACTAGAGAGGAGATGATAACAAATCAAACTGTTGGATTTAATAGATGAAGGTTTTGCGGATGACAGGGACTATGAATGGTCTGTTTCAGTTGTGAAACATGTATCCACCATGCAACCTCTACAGAACAGTTAGGTCAGTCTGTTTGAATCTCTGAACACCTGAATTTTCTTTCCAAAATACAGCTAGTGAAATCGTGCCCAGTCTGTCACTTTTCTTTATTACAGCTGTGTTTCCTGCTGGCATCGATGGTGCAGAGCGGACTCGAGCACGAGTTAAGAGTGACACCAAGTGGTTAGGCACTGTATTTCGAGGCGATTTTTCCAAAGTATCTTTCTGGTTTATCTTTGTTTTTGAAACACCACTCTTGGGTTTTTCTTCTAAACAGTCCTGATTATGTCACTGAATATTTTTTCTTTAATAAACAGACACGGTTCTCACTTGTTTTATAAGCAAACATCATCCTCAAATTTATGCTCCAATTCTTTCTGTCCACATAATACAATTTACAATACAATGTCCACATAATAAAATTTATTTCCTCCAGAATAAGGCAGTTTCTGGCTCTTAATGAGGTATGTGTTGAGAAACATGTGGAACTGTTTTCAAAGAGGAATAGGAAAGCAGCAACTGCACTATAATTATTTGACTGTAGAACAGTAAAAAAAAATGAGCAGCAAAAAGTGCTTTTGGGTAAGGAATCTTCCTGGCAGTCATGCCAGAATAATGCCCATTTCTTTCTCCCATGCTTCCTTTTAAATGGTAGATATCTGGTGGCGAGCTGTTGCCCTGTTTTCAGCCTCAGCAGAGCTCTGTGAAGGACAGGTGTGAGGTAGCCCACTTACAACCCTACTGAGAAAACCAAAATTCTGAGAACTCTTCAATTAGAGCCTACTGCCAGAAAGCTCTTTAATTTATGCCCTCTTTCACATAATCAGCAAAATAACAGCTCTGATGAGAGTTGTCCCCTCCCTTATCAATCAAACTGTGATTCTTGGTCGCTTTGTGAGCAGCCATTTTTCTGGAATTAGGTAATCACTGTTGTTACAGAAAGCAACGATCTGCTAGCCTGAGGTATTCCTTTTTGTGGCAAGTAGGAAGACTAAGTCAAAGCAGATTTTCTTACCAAATAACCTGATTATCCTAGCCAAAGCTTACAGTGCACAGGAGTCCAGTACTTTCATTTCTGTGCTAAAAAACACAAAGGAAAGGGAATCAGTGTTAAAGAGCACTTGGGCAAATGACAGAAAAAGCCTGCAGCCTACCTGGAAGAGAAGCCCAACAAAGGGAGCACTGGAGGGAACAAGAGTGGTCTTGCAGAATGAACATTAGTTGGAATAGCACTCTTTGGAAAGTCTTTGAGTTAATGGCCAGTCCTGCTACCCACATGGAAAATAGTAGTTTTAGAGTTGCTTGCATTAAAACTGATGGCAAAGACAGACCAATTAGAGGCCTGTGGATAAAAAAAAAAAATTACTTAGATCAATCTGTTATGCTTTTGAAAAATGTAATCAAAAAAAAGGCAGCTATTTTAACTGCAGACACAAAATTGTTCCCATAAGTGAATTTTGGCATAAATAGTAAGCTCTCTGCTGTTCATGTAAGAGAAGTGTTTTTGTGCCACTGAGTTGGAAGGTGACAATGTTTTTAGATGGTGCCCTTGTGATCTCAGTAATTATCACATCCCTTGCCAGGGTAACAAACTAGCAGAGTAAAATACAGTTTGCTGGTAGAGTTGTGAGAATTCAAGTAATCCAACTGCTGCTTGATGTGTCAGGATGGAGTGAGAAAAAACTGCAAGAGTTCCCACTGTGTTTTGTGGAAATATCAGAGCAGGATCACCATAAAGGGACTACAGCCACATTAATGTCTCCTATTGATGTTCTAATTGATTTCAAAATTTTTACATAATTTTTTTTTTGAGTTTCAGTAAATTCTGTGTTTGGACAGTGCTGTTATGTTTTTGTTTCTTGCCAATCAGAATCTGCTAATAGTGAGGTCCTCAATTTTGCAGTTAAAAAAATAGCATTTCTCATTCCATGTATGTGTTTTATATAGAAATTGCAAAGCTCTTCATTAATTCCTTTGTGTGCCTATTAACTGGTGTTGCTTTGGCAACCTCTTCTTCATGCGTTCCATTCTTCCACTTAATGGCTCAACAACCATTATCTTTGTGTGATATCAATATCAGCCAGATTTTGTAAGACACAAAATGAAGTTTGTTGGTAATAGTTGCTTTCATGATTTTTTTCAGTTATAAATATAACTGGGGTTGTACATGGGAGTTTTAAACATTTTAAGTTTCAAATGAAAAGTAAAAATTCTGGGTGCAAGGCATTTGCCCCAGGGGACTGATGTAGGTGTGAAGTGCCACTAAAGACCAATTCCCAGCCATTTCTGGCCATGCCTCTCCCTGCTCACCATTCAGGAATGTGGCAGCTGTTTTAGTGGCAGAATTGCCTGATTTTTCCCTAGAAATCTGATATTCTCTTGTTATGAATTGAAAGTTACCTAATAAGAAAAAACTGCAAAAAGGACTGCTTCTGCCATAAAAGGAATTCCATATGGCCTCAAATTTCCCACATTAAAAATCATTTTGCTACTCTTCATTCATGCTTTAGCAAATTGAGAGTTATGTTGCCATCTTCTTTTGCAAAATGGCATCAGAGATAGCACAGAGAATAAACAAAATGAAAAACAAACAATATTTATTGTTATCAATCAGTGGCAAAGTAGGATGTTCCAAATGTTTCATTTGAAATCTGTATCTCACACCTGAGGCCAGCATGGGAGATTGTATCAGCAGGTGCTTGGAGAGGATGCTGTTTGTCTCCATTTGCAATAGCTTTATATGAATTTAATTATTAATAAGCCAAGTTCTTCAGTGGTTCATTCCTGCAAATATCAAGAGAGTTCCAAGACCTCAAGTAGTAATCATTAGAAGATAAATACTCAATTTATCTCAGGTTGATTTAAGCATAGACCAGCATAAAAATAGCATTTTTCCAAGCTGGAGAACAAGGAGGGATAGCATACTTGTGTTTGGTTGTTCTAATGTAGATTGAAGTCCTATAGGGAAAAAAAAAATCACCTTCACTCTCAAGATCCAGGCAGGTTTTGTGACATATGAGGCACCATATGGGATATCGCTGAATCGTGGGACTCAATTTAGCTCTTGCTAAAGCTGTTTTATCTAAGAGATATTTTGAATTGTTTTCATACAGTTTGCAGGAGTTAATAAAATATCATATGAAACAGTCTCTGAATCCATCAAAAGCATTTTGGCAGGAAAAAAAGCTTAGAGCTGTCTAATATTTACTGGCCTCCCTTGAGGTGCCAATCAAATCAGCTGGAACAAAGTGACCATGAAATTTTGCAGTATTATCAGGAACACTTTAGAATTGTCATCTTTTTTTTTAAATGCAAATCAAATGTGTCTTTCTGGTAAGCTCTCTGTTGACCTCAGCAAAATGGATAGAATGCATGAAAATTCTGGTAATTTTTCTGCCTGGTACTAGAGTGGTGAAGCATCAGACTTTCAAGGAAGACTTAGAAAATCTTTTACACAATTTGTGCTTTCAAAGGCCATGGGTGGGACCAATTTTTACAGCAAGAATTGAGTCAATATGGTCAATGTCAGCTGAAGGTAACTAAGGTGAATTCTTGGCTTTTCTATTTTCTAAGAGCCTCTCTAGGTGCTATTTATATAGTATTGATACAGCTTTTTTCTGAGACTGAGTATATCCTTTTGTTCTTTGGTCTCTTTATTTTAAATGATTTTTTGAGGTTTTCAAAGGCTTCTATAGTCTTATCTGTTAATGACTCACTACCATAATCTTAACAGATTTTTGTCACAATACAAAAGAAAAACAACCCATGCTCTCTGCACCAACACAATACTCTCACCTCTGTCCCAGGCTAAGTAAACTCTTACAGTTTTCCATAGAAATTTTGTATCTACTATTTAGAAGAACTTCAAGGGAATTGTCTTAAGGAGTCTGAAAGCAGCTGAGCACAGAGAAATCTGCTGGCCAATGTATATCATTGATATACAAAATGAAACATATATTTGTATCTCTTAATGATATACAGCTGATATATGGCATGAGGCTAAATTCTCTGTCAGGAACTCTCAGTAAAAGTGCAGTTGCCAAAGTGTTTTCTTTGAGAATGCCCTGGGTACTTCAGCTGCATGTGGCATTCACCTCCTCAGGTGTGAGTTTAAACCTCTATCAGCCCTTATTATTGCACATTATTAACTGACAAGTCATAAATGATTATTCATTATATTTCAATGAGGTAATGATGTGTGAGGGCTTAGCAAATCATTCAATGAAATAATCATGCCATGCATGTTAACTTTAGAGTAATACCCTATTCATACAGGACAGAAAGGAAAACATTAATGAAGGACTGAAAATTAAAAATATTAACTCCTTTTTCTGTCAGAATTAACTTGCCTTGTATAACACACCAGGAGAACCTCAGCTTTTCCTATTCTAAGTTTTCTACTTTTCACCACATTAAAAAGTAGAACTAATCAACAATCTTGCCCTCTTTATCAGTAGCTTTGGTATGTTTCCTGCTGCTTCTGAGGTTCTTTTCAAGACTTGAAAATCAGTGGTAAATGTGGCATGGACCAAATTTACTCAAATTTCCTGGAGGAAAAAATTAATTGTTTCTGCAGATTATAATTTTTAAAGAAAATTAGTTTTCCAAATTTATTTCACCCTTTTTCACATATACCAATTAAGTTATTTTACTCTTTTACTTCAGCTTCTATTTGCCAGGACATGCAACAAAGATTTCATTTGCATTTTTCATAAAAAAGAGAGACCAGTTTGGTGATTGGTATAAAGAGAAAATTGAAAGAACAGGCATTTTGATAATTCCTCTGTCCCAGAATAGAAGAACCAGTCTTGAACTGTTTTCGTGGTTATTCTCCATTAAGGAAAACCATTGTTCAGTGTACTCTGAACCCTTCAGAGTTTAATTTTAGTGGAAATGTAAGGGGAAATATTTTGGAAAACCTTGAATCTAGAGAGTATTCTTCTTAGCTTTGAAAGTTTCCTATACATTCCTGTATGAATTAAATGTAATTATGCAGAACTTGCTCAAATATGGATTTTCATTCTTTCTGTTTGATTTTTGATATTTTAGAAAATAAATCCCTTACACTTCTTTCAAATGGTATAGATTGGACCAAAATAGCATCAGGTTTATTGCTTTATGTTAAAAGCTATATGACTATTTCAACTGAAAATGCATAATGAAATTTGCAGTAATAGAGTTGTCTTTGTGGTTGAAAAGCATTCTGCATTCTGATATATTTTAATGAATATTTTGAAAACCTCAGAGACTAATTTAGATTTTCTCTGACATTTTGTAAGTACTTCATTAGAGTTATGTTTCCTTCAGCATTGGCAGGCATTCTTAAACTGAGTTAATGAATAAACATTGCAACAGTCATCTAAAATAATTTCCATCCTTGTCCCTGTAAACATCTATACATTCACTAACAACCAGAAAACAAGGCCAGCTCAGAAAAACTGCTCTGGGGAGAGATTAAAAGGAAACAATGCTGATTTCAGATATCAGAATTAAGAACAAAATCAGTGAATGTTTACTGCACAACAATAACAACAACATAAAAGACCAGCCGGATCCTCTCAGCGAGGAGTGACAACAGGACACCAAACTTGAAGACTTTTAAGCCATGGTATTCAAGACAATATCAACCTTCTTTTTTCCCTACATGGCCCCAATATCTATACTAAAACAGTGATAAAATCAGAGCAATCAAAACTTGTGTTGCCGGCAGACTGTCTGCTGCAGCTTCCCTTTGGAAGAACGGACACAGAGTGTGTCCTGTGGCACACAAAACAAGCAGGAAGCTCTCCTCAGCAGCTGCTGAGGTCACTAGGCCTGCTAATGCTGTGATTTTGGAAGTATGTATTTCTAAAGGATGGGGACCACAGATGGATTGGAAGATCACAGACTGTCAGGCACTCACACAATAAAATTAGACAGTAAAGCACTCCAATAGTAGAAGAAAAGCAAATCAAAGGTGTGGTGCAATAAAGTAATACTCATGTAAGTTGCAGATTACTTTTTTTGGAGGCAGGGACAGAAACAGCAGTGAAGAAGGATGGCTCCTAGGTAACTTCATTTCAAGTCTTAAAAAGCAGGTGTGGGATTTTATTCTTCACAGGACTAATGCTTCCATCTCTATTTTTGCTTCCTCTTCCATCTTGAAGAGGTTAAGAAAGGCAAAAGGTTAAAAATTTAAGATGGTTTTGCTTGTTGAAAATGTACCTACTACTGCAATCACACTTAAGTACATAACACTTCTGGGTTTTTATCTGTGTTTAGTTGGTATTTTGTATCAAGTGAAGTAAAGCATTTTCAGGATCTTCATAGCTGCGTCTTGGATTTAACACTGAGGAGGGAGGTAGTTTATGTAATGGCATAGATGACTTCAGAGTCAAGGGAGTAGCCTTGCACTTCTTTTTTTACCAATTTCATTTTGGTTTATTGAATTCTTCTTGAGGTCTATGCAGTTTGTGTTTTGTTGCAACTTTACACGCAAGAGAAACACCAAGTTTATATAGTGAGGGTTCCCTTGGCACTGTCCCACCCAGTTCCTAACACAGTTTCTGTGTTAGGAGAAAAGACTGAAAAGACTTAACTGGTTTTTCCCAGTTTCCAGCAGTGGTGGATGATCTCCTGTCACCTTGTTACTCCAATTCATAGGAGGAATAAGGATTTCAGCTGCTCAGTTGGAATGTTTTTATGCTGTCACTAATTTGTGTAAAAAAAGATATTTCTTTTATTTAAGGTGAAGTAGCTATTTAAGATTAATCATTTTTGATGATTCCTACAACAGAATAGTAGTGTTTTTTTAATCTAGTTCAGAGCCTGAGGTGGAAACAAACCATTTTAAGTTCTAGAATAAGAGTTAACAAGGGTTATGTACTCAAAAGCTGTTCCCTTCTGTGGATGATCTCCTTAGATTCCATGCCTGATTAGTTATTCACTGACAGGCTACTATTACTATTTTTCAGTTTCAAATTGCTTCCAATCCAACCAAAATCCCCATTGCCATTGCAGGGAAAACATAAACATTTACTGTCATTTTTTGTCCATGCAAGTTTTGTGTTTAAAATAAACCATTTCCAAAACTTCCCATAATCATGGGCCCAAATGACTAATCAGGCATTTTTTAACCTCATTTGTCATTTTCTACAGTAGCTACTGTACAATATCCATTCCTTCCAGAGAAGTAAATCCATCCATATACAGAATCTGCTTTCAACAAATGCAGTTTGTTGCTTTTGTGATTGATGTTAGCACCACATCAGAGAGGCCTGACATTGGTTTCTGAAAATAGCTCAAAACAAACAGCAGGGCTATTTAAAATGGTGGGGGTTTCCTAGTTTAAAAGGGTTTTGGCTAGAAATTGAAGAACACCTCTCATGGAAGGTGTTCTGAACAAGATTGTATTTGAACATCGTTGTGCTTTGGGACTGCCCACATTAGATTTGGGAATTAATATGCAAGTGGATGTTGTGTCAGGAATGAACCATGATGGACTCCAGGGCACTGGCGGGGTAATGGGATATGAATTTTCTATCCTATGTGAAAAGTGCTGATAGAGAAAAGGATTTTTGATTTCAAAGAGACAAATTATCTCATGATCTTCTGCCAGAACACAAAATGCCATACTGTCAACCAAATTGTGTTATATTTCAAAAAGTTTGTTCTAAATATTTTGTTTCTTTTTAATGATTTACTGCAATATTTTAAATGTTATTTTGAACAAATCTGTATTTAAAATGGAAACATATCTTGTAAAATTCCCTCATTTGACTGAAATTTTTTGGCAAATTTTCAAATACTTTTAGCTTCCTGAAATGATAATAACTGACAAATTTCCTGCTCAACAAATAAGATTTTACCCATCTCTTTGCCAAACACTTTGAAACTCAGCAGAAAATACAGATAATTGCACTTCCTTCAAGTTCATCTTTATAATTAATTAGGCAGTAAAGATGGGCAGAAGTCCCAAACATGAATTAAGGCAGGCTGGGGTTTTTAGCAGATTTCAGTACCATGACAGAGAGACCTCCAGGCTTTCCGGATTTTTTTTTTTTTTTTAATTTTTTTTTGTTTGGTCCATAATTAAGGGTTAGAAATACCATCTCATTTGTCTAGTAACGAACATGAGATCCTCAAGTATTGATGTCACTGGCTGTGGGTGCTGGCTTTGAAAGCTTGGGTGTGCTGTGCTTTCCTCCTGTCTGGCTCTGACAGTGGCCAAGATAAGTTATCCAAACAAGTATTTTGTGCAACTGTCTGGTACAGTTACTTGCATTCCAGAAAGGAGCAGCCACATGGAGCTTGCAATCTGATCAGCTCCTTCCACTCCCCATCTGTATGAGATGTGGAAGGTTTGTGGTGATTGGGTGCTCTGCACAAAGCTGATGTTCCTATCTGAGCATACTATGCAGAGAAACTGAAAGGATGGGCCTTGACAAGGGGAAGGTTTATAAAAGTACAGATCAGAGTCTTCACAAGATAGTTTTGCACTCCCTTGGGTTGGTGGGTGACAGAAAAGAGCACAGGGAATAATTCCTGCCCCTGGGCTTTAGCACATGGTTAGCCAGCTGCAGCAGCACAGTTGGGTTGTCCAAAACCAAGGGCAGCCACATTTTTTGATCTGGCTTCTGTTAACACTGTTAAAAAAACAGAAGTTGAGGTTGCCATGAGGAAGTGCCACAAGTGCGAGTGCTGTGAGCCACAGTCAGAACAAAATAGTTCTTGCCTCCATGTATGAATGTCTGCTCTCAGAAAATTCAGATTCGAGTTTAGGGACTGTGGAGAATAATTATATTTATAAGAAAGCTTTTTCAACACATCCATCCCACAAGCTGCACGTCCCTTTCACTGTTCCATTTCCAATAAAGGAGGAAGGATTGACATGATAGAAAAGACCTTCCTTTATTACAGGGACACTCTTCCAAAGGCACTGGCTAAAATCACATGGGATCTAGTGTGTATCTTAAACCAGGCAGATCCATCCCACCATACTTATGTACACCGGAGTCCTTCTCCTCCTTTTGGCTGCATCAATGAGAAAAACCAATTCCAGCCTGTGTTTCAGTGGCTGCTCTCCAGGTGAGGCAGAAATCCTGTTGGAAGGGCTCTGACTGTGTTGACTTCGAACCTGTAAGATGGCAAAGTCTGGTTTCCAAACAGTTTTGAAAGTTTGCTGCTACAGGTTTTCATGATACCTGCCAGAAGCCACAGGTGCATTTGGTTCACTCCTTCTGTTTCACTGCTAAACATCTTCCCCTTCCCATGTGCCCTTGTGGGGTGAGAGAAATGCTCATGTGGCATCCTGCTGCCTTTCAAAAATAAGAGGGAGCTATTTAGAAAAGTGGGATCACAGCAGGGGAGGACTGGCTTTAATTTAAAAATGAGATGTAGGTCAAATCTTAAATTCTAAAGCACAGTCCTGAACCACTGTACTAAATGGAAGTTAAGTGAGAAAACAGGACAAGTAAACACTCTGTAAAAGACTGATATTTTTATGAGATGCAATTAATTGCTTTTAAGTCTCTGGCAAGCTGAAGAAAATAGCTGCCTCCAAAACTGATGATGTTTCTTCCTTTTCCATGAAGGTATCAGAGAGAATTGTAACCTGCAGGCAGTGTTACCCTGCGAGCTGCGTTATCTCTGTAGCAGGATGCAATATTGCTGATAAAGTTAAACTTGCCTGAGACAGTTCTGATTGTAAAGAGATTTTTAAAATGGTCAAGACATGAATAAATAGTTGGGTGTATCAGAGCTGGAGTGATAGAAAAGGGAGTTTGGCTGGAGGGTTCTATATGTACAAGCAGCATTTCTCTTTTCTCTTGTTGAGAAGGAAACTGTAGAACTGAGTAATTACATCAGTGTGCTTGGTATTGTTCACAAAAGGTCCTGAAAAATTAAACATCTCTTATGAGTTAAGTATTCTTCCATTAGACAAATCTATAGGAGAGTAGCGGAAGTATTATTTTCATCAACAACACATTCAATTTCACTTATTAACACACTTCTTTATTAAAGACTGAGTCTGTTTTAAGCATTTCAGATGGGCTTTAATAATAGATTTGCTGACTTTTCCCATGCCATTTCAGGAGGTCTGTTTTTCTTCCAGGAAAAGTTATTACTTCCCTCTAAAATCTGCAGAAATGCAGATGCTGTCAGTACAAAACCCAAGGCCTGAACAAGGCTGGATGCATGTAATTGGAGGTTCCCCAAGGCCTCTCATATTTTTGCAGAGTTAATCATCGGGTAGAGTTTGTTAGAAGGCCCTTCGGCATCTGTAGATGCTGATTTCATGCCCTAAATAAATGGGATCAGAGCAGTACCAAAAATAAAGACATCCCCCAACAAAATTAAAATCACTACCAATATATTTAGCCACTTTATATGCATCCCTGCTTCATGAATAGGCTCATGTTATCCAATACCAGTGCTATTCTGTCCCCAGAGCTGTGCTCTTTTGAGGAGGCTGCTCTGAATTTCTAAAATGCTATTTGGCACATATCAACTTTATTGATGTCTGGCTGATGCCTTCCCATGCAAAGAAATACACCTTGAATGGGATTTGTTCTGCTCTAGTGTTAAGAAAAGGAGGCATAGCTTAGATGATTCATGATTCATTCCCTTTCTTCATTTGACTGAGCTAGTAAACCAACAGTAAAAAATATATATAAAGAAAAACTGTAACCTTAATGTCCCCTGCAAATTTTTAAGCTCTCCTAGGACATATTTCTGTGTATCCTAAATTGTGGTTGTAAGTAGGTAAATCAGCCTGTCAGCAAGACACAAAACTACTGTCCCAAATTTCAACATTGAGTTTGATACCTTGGAGACAAGACCACCATCTGAGAATCTACAAAAGGTTAGTGAGAAATAAAAGCCAATATTCCACTGAGAAAGGTTACAAGATGGGCAGAAACAACAGGGAAATGTTTTGCTTCCATGAGAGGCAGCAAAGAGCTGAGAATTTTAAAGAGAACTCGCAGCTAAGGTACTAAGAGGGGTGAACCTTTGTTTATTTGTGGATTTATCCTCATACAAGAAGCTGAGTATTTTAAAACACATTTTCCAGTAGTCTAGATGTGAAACAATATAATCAGGCAAAGAAGAGTGGAATACTAGAAGCCAGACTAAATAAATCTGCAGTGATTTTATAGCAAATGATTCCAAATTAGTCTCCAAAATATCTAAGTTGCAGAAGAATCATAAAATTTTAAAACTCTTCAATGTAAAAGCTTCTGATAGCATTCTTAATAACACAGCTGCACTATTTTAAAACAATTCTGTAAGAAACTGGGGTGGTTTTTACATGATTGGAATATTCATAAATAGAGTGAGTAGTACAACTAAATCTTTTCTAAATGAGATCCTTCTAGATTTACAATGGATGTCTATCTCAATGGAAGTTGCCATGGTTACAGCACAATTCTGCATGGAGCACATTTTCATCACAAATTGTTGCACATTTATATACAAATAGTTTGGACACATTTTTCCAACTTCTTTTTAATTGAGAGCTACAAGGACAGCCTTGAAGGAAAATTCTGTATTTGTCCCTGGGCACAGTTAGGGTCCAGCTGCTCTGGGAATCATCAGATAATTCAGACTGGGGTGGGCCTCAGGAGCTCTCTAATCTCAGCTCCTGTTCAAAGCAGGGGCAGCTTTCAGATAAAACCAGGCTACCTGGGGCTGTACCCAGATATATTCTGGAAAACTCCAAGGTTGGAAACAGCACAGCTTTTCCTGGGCCATAGACATGTGTGCAAGAGAGGGCAATGCTCCTTGGCAAACTCATCCTCCTTCCTTGCTGTGGCTGGGGTAGAAAGCACTCCTGTACAATCTGTGTGACAAGAAAGCCCTCACTGACTTTATTCAGTCAGCTTTGCTCTCCAGGCCTGCAAAGAGCCTCCCTTCTCATGTTCCTGCTCTCAGGGAGCAGCAACAGCTCACTCTGGTCCCCTTTCCTGGAGTGGTGCTCAAAGGTAATTTCAAAAGCACCCTTGTGTAAAGACAAATGTTTGCTGAGTGCTCAGTTGTCCTGCTGAGGAAGTGTTATCAAAACAAGATTTTTTCTTTATTGCTCTGCTGCATTTTATTGCTCTGGTTGCAACAGTGTGCCATACCTACTGAACAGCGTGGGAGCTTCTGTATAAACTCATATCACAAAGAGTCTGGAGATCAGAGGTCATCTTGCATTTCAGTGTGGGTACTGGATGACTTGTCAGTCAGTGTTTGAAGTAAAATTCTACTTCTGAATATCCATCCTATCTAGTTTTATTAAACAGCCTCCATGGTTGCCAGTGTCTGGACAAGTCTTTTTAAATAGGCTGATGTTAAAGTCCTGAGGATTAGTTTGGGTGAAGGCTTCATGCTATAATTTGAGGTTCAAGTAGGAAATTTCCCATAATTCTACTTTATGGTACCAAGGAGAATTTGAAAACAAAGTTAAAAAAGAATAAGGAAAAGGTAGGATATCTTTGTTTGGGAAGTATTAAGCTGACAATTCTTACATTGTATTTTCATTAAGTGATTGCAATACTTGTGGGAAGATTGTTTGGCTTTTGCTCTGTGAATTCCACCACCAGCGAGCCACAACACTCAGTAAGTTCTCATTATGCCTGTCTGCAATGGACTGACTCCAGGCAGCCAGAGAACAGGTTTGTTGGGCTGGTTTTTTGAAATACAGAAAGTGTAGGGGGATCTCTGGTGCTGCAGAGGGTACAGAGTAGCAACATTTATTGGAGTGGAGGAATGTTCTTATAAAAGAGTAATACCAGGTTAATGCATTTACAAATTATCTGACAGTCTGCCAGTTGTTCGGTGCCATCTTGATGGAAGCAAGCCACCAGTCCTCTTCTTCATTCACCCTTCTCTGACATCTTTAACTCCTGTAATGCACTTCTCCATTTGTATAGGCTCAGACATAGTTGATTTGAATATTACTTCTGATACAACTCTGCAAGTCTGAGAAAGAGGAAGGACGATTTTTTCACCAGTTGATAAATTCTAAAGTAAATCAGCCTTTTTAATCATTCTGCCTGTGATTCTCATGTGACCAATCTGGTTCAAGGCTTCTTGGCATGGTTTAGGAGACAAGGCACAATCTTTTTTCTTCTTTTTCCCTTACTGGTCCCTGAAAAGTAACAAATTAGAAAAACCTGCACGAAGTGTGGACTCTCCTCTGAATCTGAAATAAGTTTTCAACATATGATTATTGATGGTTTAATTGCAAGTACATCGCAGAGGAAAGAAGAAAATTTACATTTTCCAAACATACTGACATGTCATAGAAATCAGGCCCATGAGCTGTCTCTGTCTACTACTAAATATCCCTGTTGAAATTTCTGCCTGTTTATAAATATGTCTACATCAAACACTTGAGCATTTAATGCAAATTTCTCTCGCATAACTGCTATGAGGAACCCTAATCTTAGGACAGCCCTTGGAATCCATCTTGTCTCTGTTTGAGTTTGTCTTTTGTTTCTCTTTAGGATTTATTTAAATATTTTTTGAAACATTACAAACTAAGGCTTCTTATCACTTACCCCAACTCCAGCAAAACCCTTCACCGTGTGAAACGTTGTTATCTATGTGTCTGCACAGCACGAACAGCTCTTTTCTCATGTTCATCCAAAAAGAAACATTGACTTTGTTGTTTGCTATGAGGCCTTTTCAAAATATGCTCTGGTCAGCTCTTCATTTCAAAATAAAACTCTAAGCTTATTTAATGATCTCTCTGATGAAACTATTGTTAATTGGCTCTGGTTGCTCTACTTTAACATCTTGCAGAATCTTCCAGTAGGACAGAGAGTATTTTACTGGAGTTATTTTCTTTATCATTCAGCAACTGAAAAATCTAATCACTACTAAAATCTTCTGGGCTTTTATTAAGTTAGGTCTGATTTATGTAATTTGCCATAGAGTTCATTAAAGACTTCATTAATTTTTCACCAATCTGTAACAGTCTTATCACTGCTGTTTTTATTAGCTGAGATAAAATTAACTAGGTTTGACTTTTTAAATTTGGGGGCAAGTCATTTACCTGCCCTATCACCACTTTCATAATAATTACATTTTGCTTTGTCAGATGTGAAATGGTTCTCTTCTTATCCATCAGTTCCAGTGATTAGAATCCCATATTTTAGACCAATTGCTTGTACTGACACTTTGATCTCAGCAGTTTATGTTCTCATTAGCTGACTGAATCTTTGGTCTTTCCCTTTTCCAAAAGAATCATCGGGTTTGAGATTTCTAATGCTAAAAAGACATGGAAAATTCCCATCACCCTGCAGCTTTGCCATGAACCCTGAAGGAGGGATTGATGTCAACCAGGATTTCACTTGTATTTGTCCATCTGCCTTTCCCAGACCTCAGTGGTCCTTCCTGGGAGCAAGGAAGTATGAAAACCCTTCAGATGGGTGTTTCACATTAGCCACAACCAAGGGTGTTTTGTAAAAGTGGACTTTTTGACTATTTTCTGCCGTCTGATAAAATTTTTTGCTCCCCCATACACCATCACCTGTGCTGTACCAACACTCATTTGCACTTGATTTCAAATATCAGCCAGTGATGTCCATAAAGATTGTAATTCCAGCACTTGTTGGAATGCTGGGCCCATTAATGGCCTGGCAAATCACCTGGGCCATTCTGTTATATGGACTAGTGCCCACCAAATCAACAAAATCTAGTAGGTGATGACCTATTTTCATTCCATTATCTAAAAATGGCTACAAGAAAAGTACAATTAAAGTATTTTAAAAGGAAAAATGAAACCAGTACCCACTCCCTTTTTCCTCTACAACTATCACTCAATAGTAATTTCCTCTAAAATGTATCAATACTTATTGGAGAAAAAACCATGATCTTGCAAGAGAAACCCTGCTTTATTCAGAATTACTGCTGTGTATTTCAGATTCTCTTCCTTGACCACTTGTCCTTTACACTTTGACTTGATAGAGTAACATAGCTGTGTGAAAGGTACCAGTGACACTTGTGTGATAACCCTGAGCCTTCTGCCACCACAACATTTGGAGTCTTTTGTGCCAAAGGAATGTTTCAATGCACAGAGCAGACCAAAGCTCTTGGTAGGCACTGGGAATGTTTGAGACATTCAAGTGAACTCTGTCACAGACACAGTGACCTGATAAATATGTGTGTTCTCTCTAATACCTCAGCTTCAGTGCTTTTAATCCCTGCCTTTGTGAGGATTTTGATCAAGCCTCCATTTGAAGGACTTCTGGGATATCCAGCTGACTGGTTCACACAGTGATGTTAAAGCTGTGTCACTTGTATGCTTTTACTAAAGAGAAGGCATGCAGAGAGGCTAAGAAGGAGACTTTGCACACACTTTAAACTCTGCTTTGAAGCAAGAATGTGTTCTGACATTTAACTGAGAGCTTATTCAGAGATATATCCTTTAAAATGTATTTAGCAAAAGAGTGAAAACATCTCAATCACCAATGCTTCTGACTTTTCCTCTCAAAAGTTGAAAGAAACTGTGAGTACAGTTCATTTGTAACATGATTGTTACAAATAGCACTCTCCTTCTGCACAACATTTTGGGTCTGAAGACTTGGAAAAGTCTGTGTCAGAATGGGAAAGAGAATCACCATCCTTCTGATCACAGAATCTCTCTGGAGATCCTATGCTCAAGATGCACACTCTTCTAGCAGCGACTCATTATTCCCCACACATGAAAGTTAAATTAGACTTCATTTAACATCTAAATTAAAATATCTTGTTCTATTTAGGGTTCTTGATTAATCTTTTTAATCTTTAATCTATTGTTCTACTTTTCAGGTTTTCTCTAAATTAACAATATATTCTCCTCAGATTTGTCCTAAGAGGAAAGCCCAAGCAGCATTAACTCCAATGGGAACAGGAGCTTGCTCACATAGAATTCACAGCTTTGATGACAAAGATTGAACCTTCTGATAGTGTTCATGTCAGATGAATTAACCTGCCTGCAAGGAAATTGCAGAACTGCGATTTCTTATTATATAATTGAAAGTTTGAATTCATGAAGACCAAAAGAAAACAAACAGAAAGAAAACTAAACAAATTACTTCTGTTTTATTGGAAGTGATATTTTCTTTTCTGTTGTTTCATTACTTTCTATAACTCAAAGTTAAAGCACTAACATTATTGAGATGAATTCTTAATGTCAAAGAATGAAAGCATCTGTCAGTCTGCAATGGAAAATAAGCAAATTTAGCTTTGCAATGGAAAGGTAATTGAATTCTTCTTGCAAAAATACCATGTTAGGAATACTTTTTTGTAATTCCCTTTGAGCCTCATGGAAGTTCAAGGACTGAGCACTTCTAAAATCAGAAATTAAAAGCTTTTTAATGTCCACTATCTTTTGGGATAGAGAATCTTGACATCCTGAAGAGCTGGAGAGAGCTGCCTGTGCTTTGTGTTAGTTTGCAAAGACATTCCCAAAGCTCAGGACTGCCACTCGTTGACCCTTCCTGTCATCTCACAGGTCCCCGACGCTGCTGATTTCCCCAGGATCTGCCATTTACGTCAAGGAGCGGCAGCCAGAAGATGTGTCAAAGCACCTTCTTCAGCGTCTCAGGTAAGGGCCGCAGCGAGCGTGTAAGTGGAAACAATGTGTGAGCATGTGTGAGAGCATGTCTGTGTCTGCTCGTCTCTGCATGTGTGAGCGCATGCTGACTGGATTTAACCTTGTGTATATGACTTTTGCTTTTCAGGTTTTGCAACTCATTGTTAAATTTAGAATAAAAAATCCCCAGCCGCCTTCCCCCCCCACCCCGGCCGTTTTTTTTTTTTTCTTGGTCCTGGTCAAGTAAAAACCCAGAAAAATACCCCAAGATAGGGTAGAAAAGACCCCAAAAAACCCAGTAAAAAAACCCAAGATGGGCAAGAAAAAAAAAACCCAGGAAAAAAAACTCAAGATGGGCAAGAAAAACCTTTTGCAAAAGGTGCCGTAAAGTGCGACTGTCGTAAACACGGCCGCAAAGCACGACTGTCGTAAAAGGTGCTGTTAATAGCGACTGTCGCAAAAGGTGCCGTAAAGCACGACTGTCGTAAAAGGTGCCCTATATCGCAACTGTTGTAAAAGTGGCCGTAAAGCGTGACTGTCATAAAGCGCAGCTGTCGTAAAAACGGCCGTAAAGCGCAACTGTTGTAAATCCTGCCGTAAAGTGCGACTGTCGTAAAAACGGCCGTAAAGCGCAACTGTCATAAAAGGTGCCGTAAAGCACGACTGTCGTAAATACTGCCATAAAGCGCAACATCTGTAAAATAGGGTGCCATGATGCCCTGATTGAGGACACTGCTTCTGCCACATCGAGGTTGGCGACACACTGGTCTAATAATGGGACACACTCTGCCCACGACAGTGATCTCTCTAATCAACTAAAGCCTTTTTTCAGTTCCATGCCTAGTCAGTTATCGAAAAGGGAGTTAAAAACCTCTTAGAATGGACTTTATTGAACTCCCCAGTGCTGACCGTTCAGCCGTCTTTACCAGAGATTTTTGGACATAGTTTTGACAAAGCACTTTAATAGTATCTCCTGCTGGTGCTCATGAAAGACAGAAACTTGTGTTGGTGAAAACTTACTTATTGCACTACAGGCTCTGCTCAGGAAAAATCCTGTTTGAGTCTGCATCAGCTACTAGCAGATGTTTATATTTTTTACTTGTATGTTTTTCAAAAATGCAAAGACAATATTAATTCTGATACTTACTTTCCTGAACAGCACCATAATGCCATAGAATAATTGTTTTTTCACCAGTGCTTTATCTTCTCTAAAATTAGTTTCACAATGTTTCATAATTGAGTTCAAAAGTACTTCCAGAAATACAGTATAGCTAACACAAAACCTTCGTATAATCTCCTGATTTTTTGAAGTGTGATGGCAAATTTTTTGCAAGTATGACTCTTAACACTTGCCAGAATAATAATAATCTGCTTTTCAGGACACTTCTAGTCTAAAATGAGAAATCTCAGTTTCTGAAGAGTTTTAGAAACATTTTATTTTCTTAAGAAACTATTAGAAACAACACATTAAAAAGAACTAGTATTTTCTCATAGACTGTGTGTGCATTTCTGAGTGCCAATGGCAGTTTATCTGGCTGGCCATGAATGGTAATTAATCACAGCAATATGTTCATCACAATGTCACCTGCTTTCCCTTCTAATTTCAACGCATAATTGCTCTAGACACTGATTTTTCCAAATCTACTTATTCCTATGACAGTAAATAATAATAATAGTAATAGATATAGTGTTCTTGCTATTGAAGTATATTATTTCTTAAACAAAGGTCAGTGTTTCTGAAATATTTTTTCAGAATCAGTACATGAAGTGCTGCTTTAATGAGTCAGAGAGCAGCAAAATATTTTGGTTCATTTTACTCCAGCAATGCCTTAGCATCCATTTGGTTTAGACAGCTAAAGGGGATTGTCTTCATATGGCTAAAAACAGAATGCAGGCACATACAAAAGCACAAAAATGTAAAAGTTTGTTACCTAGGGTATTCCTTGTTTTTGTTTCATGCCACTGAACTATGCAGGCATCCAAGACCACTCCAGTGTGATCATTTAGGGGTATTGAATATCAGTAACTTGGGAGAATCAGAGACAAATATGACCTTCAGAGATACAGAAAATTTGCATAAACCAATAGTTTGTACAATATTTTTTGTGTTACAGAACACCAGCAAGCTGCAGATCTAGATATGTTTTTATTATGTAATGATCAACATTAAAAATTCCATTATCAGAGCTAACAGCTTTGTGGTGGCTAAGGCATGATCAGAATATGCTGTCTTTATTGTCTGTATTAATGTCATCTTTCCATTTGCTGATAAGACTAAAACCTTCTTTTATTATGAGATTAGGCAGATTTGACTTTGAAGATGTACACACACGCTGATACATATGACATTGTTGAAAGCACTTTTTCCTCCTCAAGTTTAAAATGTGTTTTTCCCCATTAAATTGCCTGTGGTATATAAATTTTTGTTTAAAACATGTCACTGCTTTTTTTCTCAGAGGCAAAATTGCTGGGCTTTTTATTTTAATTTCCTTTTGGATAAAACTTTATATCTCCTAAAGGCACAAGAAGGTCTAAAGTGGGATTACTGGTGAAAATTCTTCTGGAATGACCTTCTTTCCAGAATAAAATTAAAATTTGACGATTCTATATGAGAGGAGGCACCCTGATGCAGCATATCTTCCTCTTGCTGCTTTACACAAGCATATTGAAGTAATATTCCTTTAAATTTGTGTTCTATGTATATAGACTTTCAAGACACATAAAAAGTCAACATCATTTTAAACTCAGTTTTTCAGTGAGAACAAAGTACTGCATCATTTTTATTTTGATGTCTCTTGTATACAACACTATTCACCAGCAGATGAACCATAGCCTGTTGTAAGCCAGAGGAAAAAATAAATAGCTCAAATCTTTCATCTTTGAGCAGAAATCACTGGGAAATCCAGCTGTTGCCCCCAGCCCTTCACACAGGAGGTTCAGAGAGGTTCAGTTCTTTTCCTCCCTCTAATTCACTTGCATGAAGCTGTTGTTGGAAATGATGCTCTGTAAATGGCAGAAGTGCAGGGGCAACAAAGCACAAGGAAAGAGTAGCATTGTAAAATTTACTGGCAAATTGAAATTTATTAGAACCCCATTGAAAACTATGACTGAATGTGAAAAAGAAAAGCTGGTGGTAGAAAATTAACATAAATACAGTTAAGTCACTATACCAGAGGCAGTGGCCTCTGTTCACATAAGAAATATGTGAACCTCTCTAGAGATTTTTGCTACATCTTAATATCCTTCGTGGTGGCTGCTAAAATGTCACCTTCTCCCTGCAGCACCCGAAAACTGTCCTTTCTTATCAAACTCTAATTTGGCAACAGCAATGCACACACACGTCTTCTAGGCTTGATTATTGCAATCCATTAGAGCAGGAATGAAGCCATTTGCCTTGAGACAGCTCCAGCTGTATCCAGCCACTGGCTCAGCAGCCACAGCTGCCAGTTCCCTGCCATCAACCCTGCCCCTATTCCCTGCCCCAGATCCCTGCAGCATCCACAATCCAACTCCAGGCTCTCACCTTCCCAGTGAGAGGGGGCTGCCTGAGCAGAGCCATCCCTGAAGGTGGCACTGACTGCAGCCTGTGCTGGCACCAGCTGCTGGGCACGGGGTGCGATCCTCTCCTGCAGGAGGAGCTGGCCACTCCCTCCCAGATGGGCTCTCTCCAGCAGTTTGCCAAAGCAGCTCCTGGACTCTTTGTCTGCTCAAACCGCCCACTGAAATGAGGGTGATTTGCATGCACTCAGGGTGATCAGATTCCCAATCTCTTTCTTCTGGTGAATAATATTGAGTTAATTAAGATGCTGAAATAGAATTGAGGCCCTTATAGTTATTATCTAAATTATTATTATATGTCAATACTTTTATCTGAAAACAGTGTCTTATGATATTTGGGTTCTTAAAAGACTGTGAAAGTGTAGCTTGCCACTGTTACTATACAAACACAGATACTGTGATCAGACTCATGAGATTGAATGCACCGACAATGGACCAAAGTCTCTGATAATAGCTAAAGGCAGATGTCCAGGCAAGAACATTGAAACCAAGTAGGAATACAGCACCAATTGCAGTGATATCTTTTCCCAGTTTGCCATAGTCTTTTCCTTAGGAACTCCCCGAAGGGATTGCCCCTACTTTTGCACTTAGTAGGCTTTTCTTACATATAATTTTTTTAGTTGTGAACAAGTAACCATTCTGTTTGCCAAACAAACACAGGAGGAGAATAGAAGTACATGGGACTCCATAGAACTGCATTTGTATTATAAAAATAACACTGAAGGGTTGCCTGCTCTGTAGCAAGCCAAACAGAGATCAAAACTGCAATTTGTGTTCTTCATGCTGTAGTCTCATACAGGTAAGCTTTCTTAAGGAGTGGAAGCTCTCTGACAATTCTCAAATTCTTTCCTAGGAAAGGACAGCAGGGAATATATTGGTCCTGGTCACACACACAGCTCAGCCAGGCTGAAGCCAGAGCAAGAGTCCGGTGAGCACTCCAACCCCCAATATATTGGTAACTAGGCAAGAATTTCCATCATAGTTTTATTACTGGTCTTTACATTACCCACACACAAATATCATCTCTCATTGTATTGCTTAAAGCAGGAATGCAGCACACCTGGGCTGGATCACCCCAAAGGTGATTTCTCTTCCATCTGTGATGCCAAGGGAAGAACATAGGAATAGGCAGAGTTTATGTATATGTACAACTGCTTCCCACTTTTAGAGTTCTCTATTTTGAGATGCAGGCACTAGAAGGGTGCTTCATTCCCTTTGCCTTTCTGACTGTCACTGAGCAAAAGTTGTCTTTTTCACACAGCTGTCACAACACCAAGATTTCTGAGTCATAATGTTCAGCTTGGAATTCATCATTCCATGCATGATTGGCGTGCATCATTTATTTAATTAATTTCAATTCAATTCCACCTGCCATTTTATTTTCCCAGTTGCTTCATCTTATAAATTTTTGCATTTCTGGCTGTGGTTTTGCAAACTGCATCTCAGGGCAGATAGGAAGATTGTATGGAAAGAGAAAATAGTGGGGGAAAGCCATAGTAGAAATGCAATAAAATGAAAACAAAGTGTGTTTCATTTCATTAAATAAATGGAGATCATGCAAGAGCACCGGGGTAAAAAAAAAAATCAATATATTCTGACTGATTTATTGACAAACAGAAGACAGTTTATGCAGCACTATACGAAGAGTACGTGTAAAACACTGCTTGGTTCCTTTTTTTAAAGCATTTTTAGCACAAATAGTTAAGCAAGAATCTGGTAAGAACAAACATATTCTGATCACATTATAGAAAGAAAAACTGGAAATTTGGTGAATGCCCTGTCCCATTTTACCCATTCCACAGCTACTGAGCTTTAGATTGCTTATACCCAAGCCTTTGGAAATTCTTCTATTTCTAATTTTTATACTGACTGTAGAAGAAGCTTTAATATTTTAAACTCAACCTTTTAATATTGTAAACAATTGTAGAACAAGCAAAGAGTATAAAATGGGACCTTTTAAAAAGATATTACTGAATTTTTACAGGTAGTAAGCGCATTGTAAATAACTCCTTGGAATTGCAGCCATTAAAGGCAACTCCCTATTACAAAGCTTGGACAAACACAGTTCTAGGAATATATCCTGCTTTTCACTGTGCAATTGGCATATCTTGGAGCAAAGATTTTGAACCAGTAATCAGGTAGAAATGTTACTGTGACCCCAACCTCCTCAGCTACTTAAATGTAAGTGCAGATGCTCAAGTGAACTTGAACTATCACTCTTCTTCAGTTGGGCAGGAATTATCACACACAAGTAGGTTGAGAGTCTCTGCTGTTTGGCTAAATTCTAGAAATTTCTGTGCCAGATCTAGTGAAGCATCCTGGCAAAGTCTTGTGCAGTTCATTCCCAAACCATCCTGTATTGAAGCAATAAAACCACAAGGCTAGGCTAGGCTTCAGCTTGAAGGATAAGACTGCAGCTGTAGAAAAACAGCTGTTTCATCAATGTCTTCCTCAGTGGCTGGCACCAAAGGGAAAAGGGTGTGCAATGCTGAATGCAGTGACAACAGTCACTTGAAAGAAAGCTGAGAAGTATCAGGTGTTACCTCAAGCCACTAGAGGAAATCAAAGTGTATTTTAAAACATGCAGACTTACCTTGTTGGCTGGATTTCCTGCTGAATGCTCTCTAGAGATACTTGGCCACAAAATTTCCTGGTTCATCATAATACCTGGGGTAATTCGTTAGGTTTGCCACCTATGTTGTCACTCTGAAGCATTGTTCCTTTAAATCCATAAAAGAAATCAATATCCTGGAGGTTTTCAAGGCTAGAATATGATGTAGCTGTAAAGCAAACAGAGGAGCAGCAGCATGAATGACAGCTTTACTAAAACATTAGGCTTCACCTAAGGCCAAAATCATGTGTAAGTGGAATAAAATTGCCACTAATGATCTTGGTCATTAATATTTAATTATGCATTTCATTATGTAAAGTTATTGTAAAGGATTTCATTAGTAACAATTAGAGTGCTTCACATCTAATTTATATGCACCTGTTCTTAATTACCATGGTATTGAAATCAATACTGAAAAATGCTTAGGTACTTTATATTCAACATCATGTGCTGTATATAACTAGGATTACAACAACTTCCATGTTATTAGCTGACAATCAAGTTAACTTAACATCTGCTAAAATATGTTCTCTTTGTTCTAAAATGAGGTCAGATCTTCCTGCCTGTAAAATCCAAGTTCCTTGGCAAATGCAAAGTTATCAGAATGTGTATGTAATTGATATTTGTAAGCCATTTAAAAATAATCTTTTTGGTTTCTGTTGTTTTTAACTTCTTCATTCTAAAATCTCTGTCACTATTATATACCAGAGCTCTACATAGCATACATAATATAGCTGCTAAGTAAGCTTTCTTGGCATGCATTACCATAAGATACCCTGACAAAGAGCTGCTAGGGATAATAACTCTGCCAACAGGAGGATTGCAAACCCCAGATGTTCCATGTGAGGCAACACACTAGAAGCCCATCATCAATTCACTTCTCACACAAACTGGTTTAGCTTCCAAGTCAACCCTTATCCTTGTAACTTTTCATACATAGCTATGCATTCCATAGGGAAAGCCCAGTTTCTAAGATATTGAAATGTGTAATGGTGTTTTCTCATGCAATTAATGAAAATGTTTTTTTATATGTATCAGTGATTATATTTAACAAGCAATCCTTCAACAAGTAAGCAATCCTTCACCAAAGCATCAGTGAGGTTTTAGAGCTGAGACCTAAAATTGCTCAGACACAGCAACAAGCACAGGAGTAGAAGGAGAACCCTCCCAGTTTCTCTCTTTCCTCTGGTATTTTGGTTTAGAAACCCTACAGTCCACTGGATTTCAAGCAGGTTGTTATTTAAAGCCATCAAAGCTAAATGCAGTGTGTGGTGAATGGAACCCCAAGCACACTGGACACCTCCAGAAAGCCTGCTGTGGCTTTTTAGATTCTATCTGGTCCCTCAGCTGCCTGGCAAGCTCCAGGCAAAACGTGGCCAAGGTGTCTCCCAGGCACCAGAGTTTTGTTTAACCTGAGGTGTACTTGACTCACATCAGCCCCAGTGCCTTTACTCTCCTCTCTTCCCTGGCCATCCTCCCACTTAGTCAAGCTGCAGCAGCATCAGAGCAAGGCTCTGTGATGTATGGCCTTTAAACTACCCAAATCTGATCAGATCCATGTGGCCACTTGTGCTCTAAGCCAAAGTCTTTGGGCACATGCTCTCTTGCACCTGTCCCATAACTCACAGAATGTTCTTCCCCTCTGAAAAGACAAACAGGGAAAGTGAGGAAACATCATAGCACCCATGTGGTTCCAGGAAATAGTCTACACAGCTTTTTCAGCATTTACGAGACAACGGACCCATGATAAAGTAATATACCGAATTAACAGAATCAACCTGTTTTTGACAGGAACAAAAACAAAAGTTTGTTACCAGTTATGTCTTACAGGTATGATACATCTGTAATAAACCATAGCATTTTTTAACATGAGATTTTCTTCCACGCCTTAAATGTTTGCTGGCATTTCAAGATGATGCCAAAAATTTTGCCTGTGAGATTCACAGGGTGATAGAGGGCAAAACTGTCTTCACAGGATGAATTTAGCAGGAGGAAACTTCAAAGAAAAACTGACTGATGTGGCAAATACATGAAAAGCTGAAGAACAAAGCATACTCTCAATTGTGGGGAAGTTAGGATTTGGATCTGAACACTTCAGACCTAAGTAAATAGCAACAAACCAAATTAGCACAGGAAAACAACAGCTAAGGTTTGCTTCTAGTGCAAATTAAAGGCTCTTCTTTAGGATTTTTTTTCTGAAATATGACTTATAGGTGCTCCATTTGCAAGCCATATCTTAATTGCATTACTCTGATGTTCTGGCTTTAATGCATATTTTTAAACATGAAGGTGACAACCAAATGGCATTGCCGTAAATTTTTTATTTAAATTATTGTTTTGCATCCATTTCTTTAATAATTTTATTTTAAATAGACATTCAAATGAAGAGTCCTGAAAGATCACTTTGTTCAGAAGGACAATATCAACACTGCAAAAATATCTGCAATATAACTACATTGTTAATGTATTTTAAATTTTGCAGGTAATTGCAGTTTATCTTCACAGAAAAATAACCTAGATAAAAATAATTGTCAGATATAATCAGAGAATCTACTTAAGTATCTTGCTCAAATGTGGTAAATGCTTGTTTAGGGCTTGGTTTAGTGCTTGTGAAACACCAAGGAAGCAAAGCAAGATCCTTTCACTGGATAAGCATTCCAGCTTTTATCCTCCAGTTCACCAGAGACTGGTTGTTTCTATTTCTGGGACTTTCCTGCATAAACTGCTACTTATATTGGATGTGTAGCACATCCACAAATTATGTATCCTTTTCCCTTTGTACAGACTCCCAGCTTTGTGATGCAGGACAAGGCTTTTGTCTGGTTTGGGATCAATCACTGAGACTCTTTTGCTATAAAGTGATTGGAATTATTCATTAATCTTCCAGACCAGTAGGTTTGTCTTTCATGAAGTTAAATTGATTTCCTTATCTGAGCTTGTGAAGAAGTGGGATGTGCACCTTTCTTGATTTATAGCTCAGGATGGACAGTAATGGAGAAGCTTTGAGAGCAGCAGCTTTTGGGACCCCAGAACTGACAGGTCTTAGTGCAACAGCCTGATATTTACTCATGGGTGGGCTGCATATTGCACTAGATAGCACTATGAAAAGAGGATATTTAAACATGGAGAGAATAAATCCTTGGGGAGCACTAGCTTTTCTACAGATTTGCTTTATTCATTCTCTTCTGGAGAGCTTCACGACAGTTTATAGTGTACAACAAATCTCTTTGGCTGCAAGAGGGGCAGATTTATTCCACCATGTTTGAATCACCTGGGAGAAATAGAAGGAAGTTTGAGCTGAATTACTGAGTAATCGACAGCTACTTTTTCAAGGACCAGCAGACACAGGAATAGATAGCATTTCCATTAGAATCTTGCTCCTTTTCTGGCCAGATGGTAGCAAGGAGCATGGGAGATCTGGTTAATATCCTGTGGTGGATTTACCAGCTCCCTGGTACTGGCCTTTCAAACACTCCAGGCCTTTAGAGAGTCTTCTGTTCATAATATCAATACAGTTATACCTCATATCCCCTTAGGGCACTACAAAAAAACGGTCAAATCATGCTTCTCCTCTTTGATTTCACTGAAGACCTGTGTCATTTTCCTATCTAGAAGCTTACATTTCAGGAGCTATGCTGTTTCTCATTCCTTTCCAATGTAGTCTGGGAATGACTATGCAGTCCTTACACAGCCACAAACACATATTCTTGGATCAAAGCCTGAAGAAGAGGGTCTGTATTACTTTGGATTTAGACTTTAACCTTTTATCCACAATCTACTTTGCAGTAAAAATGCAAATCATTTAATCCTAGAGTAAAATTAGAGTTCCAGACCTAGACACCAGTTCCCTATGGCTGCTGAGTAATTTCTTATTTTGTCCATTTTTCTTTCCACTGAGAAGATACTAAAAGTACTGCATTAATGTGCTGTGGACAGAAAAGAAACAGAGATAAATCAGCTTTGTATACCACAGTTATTCCCCAGTCTGCAAAATAATTACTTTGAAAGTAATTTTTCTTACTGTTTGCTCCTCCATTCAGAACTGCCTGCATTAATAACAAGGCTTTGCATCTTGATATTACTATAGCAGGGCATAATCTCTGCTACAGTAAAGTTTACCAATCAGTGTCTGTGTAAAGATCCTTTTTGCAGGTTTCCCCCACATGGTTAGTTAGAGGAAGCTATAGGGAGTAATTGCATGTGCATTACACCAATAAACAGAGCAGGGAATATGTGCCACTAATGACAAAGTATTAAACCCTCAAAAGAGCAAAAGCTTAACACAGACCTTTGATGGTTCTAAATTCTATTCCTCATTTAAATTACATTGTCCTTTATCCCTTACAAACACCAGTGATTAGTGAGAGAAATTTCACAGAGGTGTTACCCAGCAGGTGGTGTCACAGGCTATGAGTGTTCCCAGCAGCTGGTATAAATATCTGAAATGTAAGTCAGACACTGGAAAACTAAAAGCTTTAAAAGTGGATTCTAACACCGCTTGGAATCGCAGCACTGGGATCTCTGACCCACAGACATGGCAATTTGGGATCTCCTGACTCAGTGGTTTTGTAATTTCTGGTAGCATCAGCAGGATTTAGCTAAGCATGCAGGGAAAGAGTCTGAAATAAATACCCTCTGTGCTCAACACAACCAGGATATGAAGGTCACCTCAGGGAAAAAAATCAATGTATGCCAAGGACAAAAGGCCAACACACAATATAACATATTATTATCATCCCAACCCACAGTGCTGTACAGTTTACTGTCAACAAATGCTCAGAGAAACAAGAGAGATGGAGTGAAATCCCTCGTATCACAGTTGTTTGGAAAGAAAAGCAGCTGGGAACAACTGCATTCCACCAGGGAGAAACCTCAGTCTCCTATGAAATGGCTGACAACTGAGTTGTTTTAGACCAGGGCACAGGAGGAGAGCCATAAATAGATTTAACTTTTTATAGTCCGTATTTGCCTATCTCTTTGATAATTGTTATTTATCTCAATCTTCTTATTATCACAAAATGTACTATGTGTAGTTTTTTAAGTTATAAGCTGGTGATGTGCTAGATGGAGTTGGAAGGATTTGCTAAAACTCCAGTAAATGAAGACCTGAAAAGCATGAGGTTATAATCTGGATTATGTTTACCTTCATTTACCACATTTTTAACTGACTTTTAAATTGTGGTAGGACTGGCTGCAGACTTGGTCCCTGCAGGACACACAAGGTACACAGCACATGAGGCATGAACTCATTCAGCTCCGCAGACAGAGAAAGGCTGAAGCAACTGTGCCATTTCAAAAGGCATTGCCCAAATTCCTCTGGGGGAGAATTGCATGGCTAATGAACCACACTAAGATTTCAGAGTGCTAACTGCTTAGTCTCAAAAAATCATCATTTGGTGATGATCAGGATGAGTGAGAAGGGTGCTTTTGGCAGTACTTCTGAACAAAAGAACAGATCAGTTGGGAAAATATGACTTTGGTACTTCCCATTTGCTTTGTCAGTCTAACGAAATCAAGAAAAAATGAGGTATTACATATAATTTCTATGGGGCTAAAGTGGAAGGTCTTTATTGTCCAATGCTAGCCTTGAAAGAGAAGGGAAATCCGACTAAGAGTGCAAGGTACATTTCTGCACAGAAAAAATCAATGAGCTATGGCAGTTGTCTGAAAACTTTATTAGTTCAATGAATCACATTTATATAGACACTAATAATTATAATGTAAATAAGGCAGTCAGAGTAATGTAAAATAGCCCATCATATAATACTGAGTATGTCAATGTTATTACCACAGTGTTACAATTACTGAAGTTTAATAGAGAAATATAAAACACACACAGAAAGTAATTGAGATAAAAGAGCACAGTAAATTGGTATAGTACTGCAGAGAGTGATGAGCCACGCTTAATTTCAGCAATTACGAACCTACAGAGCAAGTTCTACTTCTCTTATCCCAATGAATGATTGTGTTAAAGCAAATAGTCCACACTCCTGATGGAATTCCCCTACTTCATAAAACTAGGTTTGTTAAACATCCCACCTGGATTTTCTGCAATGCTGTGCTGCCTTGTACTTGAGTGTTTCTTCTGCAGCATTATTTGCAGAGTGGGAAATTCCTTGAAGTGCTGTAGACTGTCTCTGCACTTTGAAGTGTCTGTGATGAGTGTGGCAGACATGCCATCAGCCTGCCTCAAAGCTAAGGACCTCCACAGCTTTTTACAATAAATAAACCAGTTCTTCTTTGTGTTCCCCTTACTCTAAAAATACCTCTCCTTTACCATCCCTGAAGTTAGCTCATGTGTTCCTACCCTTTTGAGTAACTTCTTCAAAGGGAGGTAAAAAATTGATTGGCTGTCAAAACAGAATTTAAAAAGAAGAAAAAAAAAAAGGAGAAAATAATCCAGTAAAATACAGCAGTGTTCAAACTTCAACATGTCAAGGAGAAAAGGTAGGGCAGATGTTTTGTATAACCAAAATAATTGTCATTGTAAGGAACAAGTCAAATCCAGAGAAATACTAAAACTGTAGCAAGAAATTCAGCCTGGTGGCATCTTGGCATGGTTTACATCAGACATTTCCTGGAGAATTTCTGTTGGAGAAGGACAGGGAGGGGCTCTGTGTCTAAGGAACAGAGGGCTACCTGACCCAGTTGGCTTTGGAAGTCAGCTGGATGAGATTTTATGATTAATCAGAAAATGCACGAACTGTTGATATGGTAGGATACTGAGCAAAACCTTTGCTGAGCTGCTCCTTTGCTGATCTCACACATCCTGGGAGCTCTCCCACTTGTGTCTGTGTCTGTGACTTGTCTAACAGCCCCATAAAAACTCTCTGACCTTATTACACTACTACTTTGTGATTAGTTACCTGCTCTTAAAATAGTATGAAAAATTAGGGTGACCTAATTTTCCACACAGCCACAACATCCAGCAATTAATTCTTCTGTTCCCAAAACTATATTTCCTCCTGCTAGTTGCGCAGGTGTTCCCTCTGTGGCTTCTTTTTCACACCATCTTCCTTAACCCCAGAGGACTGCATAGGATTCTCAGCCTGACTGCTCCACAGAGCAGCAAAAAGTCTGAAAAGAAAGCATAAGATTCAGTGGCTCAGCTGGGAGCCAAGGGAAAAATAAATATGCAGGTATCCTGAGATGCTTCAATGCTTTTGATGAATGAAATTGTGCTCTGAATGAAATGCTTTCAAAGAGAAAAGGAAACCATTTTTTAAATGCTTGCAAGTTCAATTTAGTAATTAATACTTTGCATAGATATTACTAAGGGAACGGTTAAAGCTGGGTGAGACCAAAAATACCTGTTCTGAATTTGAATTTTCACAAGCAATTGGAAACACAATTAAAAAGGATTATGTGCAAGTGATAACAGCTTGAGAATTCATTACAGTAGAACCTCAAAATCTTTTTATTTGAAGAACCTCTTCAGTATCGCATTTAATGACTTTTGCAGCATTCTTAGGATTTACAGTTTGAAACCTTTAGACTCCGGGAAAGATCAAAGTCTTGTGCCTGTTTAACAGTATCACCTATGAGTCTGAATAGAAAGAAAAACTATGTAAACCTGGGAGAGGGAATTACTGCTGGGACATAGCTATGCATTTTCCTGCCACTGTAGGAATGCATGGATTATCAGTCTGGGTCACTTTGTCTCTGGAAGAAATTCAAGAATTCACCTAGACACCTTGTTTTTCCAGCTGCTTTTCTTCAAAGGTATCCAAGTGAGTTCTGCCAGCATAAATCTTTCCACGAAAGAGCAGCATCTGCATCCTGACCCATAATACTCACAGGCTTTTACAGGCTGCTTCATGGAGATGAGGAGTCCTGTCTGATGAGGTGAAGAAGCAGTGCCAGTTGTTGTAGGGCTCCTCTAAAACTTGTAGCCAGGATGAGATATTTCAGGAGCACCAGAAGAACTTCTTGCTCTTATGAGAAGTGTCTTTATGTTTCTCTGTGTCAGCTTAACCAGAATGTGATAGCACCAGCTGCTACTGAGAAAGCCAGATTTGTCATATGAAAAACGATTAAGCACTTCTTCAAAAGTGTGCTTATATCTCTTTTGATACAGACCAATTCCTAGGATTTAATAGAGTAAAATAAAAAGTTGAAATATACTTCATATTAAAGCAGAGTCAAAATTAAAAAAAAGGCATTAAAGTTTCTTAAATGAGCTATTTCAAGCTTGAGAGCATTTTCCAAATTGCATTTCAGATACTGAAAATCTAAATTTTTTTTCACTCTGGTTCATATTTAAAAGGAAGATAGAAACCTTGAAATGTTTCATATTATGGAAATCCTTTTTCCCCACTAGGTATACTTTTATCTTTTATTCCTCCCCCTGCCCCACCCCACGCCAAAAACCACCAAAAAGTATAAAAGGAATCCATGATGTTGGTCACTGAAGTGTTCATATGAAAATTAAAAGGAACTTCACTTTTTTATAATATAATTATGCATGAATTCCGTTTAAAGTCTGACCCAGTATCTGCTGACTTCAAAGAACAGACCTTTTTTGGATGAGACTAGTCACTGAAGAGTTTGGATGGTATTAGTCGCTGAAATGCAGATTCTGTGTTACCAGACTCTCTGCCTATATTATGAATCTTAGGTGAAGACACAATTATTAGCTTGAGCCCACAACAAGCTTTACAAATTACCAAGGTATTATGAAGTTATAGTGGTATAGTATTTCTTAGGTGTTCAAATCTCTTCAAAATTCTCTCTCTGTTATTATGAATTATATATAAAAATATTGTTAGTTCATAATCAGACTGCAAAATTTATGCATGAAAGAGCATTTTTTTTTTTGAGGAACCTTACACTAAGTTAAAAAAAAAAACTAAATAAGAAAAATCTGAAAAAAAAAAAAAACGAAATAAGAAAATGAATGCATCATTTTCTTAATGATGCATAAAATGAATGCATCAAACCTTCAGATTTAAAAGCAAATGTCATAAATGCAGAAACTTACAACACTTGCATAGACAAGAAACTTCCTCTAATCTACTGCCAGTTTTTCAGTGTTATGTTAAATGATCCTTTCCTGCATTTGCTTCATTGAGTCCTAATAGCATTTGTCTTTAATTCTGAATCGAAATTATGTTAGCATGACAAACACTAGAAGAGAATTCTGCTGGGAATTATGTATGAGGAACTTGGCAGAGCAGCTTTTAACAATACCTAATCCTGGAACCTTAGCCATGACCTTCATTAACCAGAGAATCATCCCCAATTACTAAAAAAGATTAAGTGCTGAATTTTACCTAAAAGCATGAAAAACAAAAGAAAACAAACACCAAAACTAAAGAAAAGCAGGGGAGAAAAGGAGAGAGGAAATTTGCAAGGGAGAAAACACCCGTGCACCGTGGGACTGTGTCCTGACAGAGAGGTGGCTCTGCTGGAACACAGAGTCAGAGCTGCCTGATGCTGCAGCCCTGCTGGCCTGTGCTTCTCTCAGGATGTTGGACAGGATGTGCACGGCTGCAATTCCCAAGCACGCCCTCCCCCTCTCCCTTCAGAGGAGGCTCAGAACAGATGAGGCTGGGGCTGTGTTTTCCTTGCCTGTGACAGATTTGCACAGTGTCATGGGCTTCTGTGCTTGGTTGTTTTCCTTCTATCAAAAGCAAGATGTTGCAGAACTGTTTAGAGTACAAATGAATCCCTACCCCATATGTTGCTATTTATATTTATATCCACTTAGGACACCCAGCAGACCTGGTTATGGAGCAGGTCCTCATTGTTTCCAGCTCCTCTTCTGCTCATAAACATTAAGTGCAAACAACTGGATATGGCCACGTCTGCACTTAAACTGCTTATTGTAATTTCACATCAGCTCCTACTCCATACCAATTTTCTAGGCAACATATTACAGTATCTGCTCATGTACTTTGTGCAGACTGTGTAGGAAGCAGCTTAATCTAAAACATCTGCGGCAAGATGAGATGATCACATAAACGTAATTTCTTGCAGAGGTTCTGTCTATAAACTGCAATGAAGTATGTTTCCACTGCATCAGCACAATCCTACCTTTGCATTTACCTTTTATCATCCAAATGGAGAACAAAGGAAAATAAAATACAAGAGGAAAAGTCAAATTCCCAGGCACATAAACACCATGTTCAGACAGAAACTGACAAAGCTCTGAAAATTATGTCCCTAATCTGAAAGCTGTTCAATAAACTACATTAATTATCACTGTTTATGTGCCTAAATTCCCAGTAAGCCATATGGAAAATTACTTTCTAATGTGGAATCACCAGAGCTTTTTGATAGCAAAAGCTCCACACACACACTAAACTGTTGCAGAGTAAGTCAATAATCAGTGAGCTGCATTTTCAGAGCCTAATGGATTCAATAGACACCTAAGGGATATCTCAGCTTCAGCAGCATCATTGTGCTCCATCACATTACCCTGCAATAGAAACAACTCACAACACAGTCTCCTAAAAGAGGGTATAAATTACCCTTCTACATGAGATTTACCCTTCAAGGTCGGAATCCATACCCAAGCAATTTCTGTTCAGTCCTGCCCTTCAGGCACTTTACCAGAAGATAGGAAAGGTGCTCCATATCAGGCATGTTTCAGCTCTGAAGGTTGTTTTTTGAAACATGCAGTTTCATCTGCACGTAAAATACAGTACAGAAGCAGCTTGCCATCAACACACAAACAGCTTCTGTCAGCAAACATGGTAATTACCAAAATTTGTGTTCCAAGACTTCCCATGGTTAGTTCCTTAAAAAACTAAGCACATTAGCTGATTTCTCATTACATCATTTTGAATATGAGAACGAATGCAAGTTCCAACAACAGTTTCAGGCACTGGAGAAGGGACTATAATAAAGATTCACCTAATAGCTGAAAAATCTCACAAACAAAAGAAACCCTTTTACACAAGAAAGTGCTCTCTGAATGGAATATCTGCTAAACACTCAATGGCATGCCCCTGGAAGACAGTGGAGCATTTAGATCCTCTCGTAGCTTGTAAGATTTTATAAATAAAAATCTAGTAAGTTCTTGGGATTTGTAGCCTTCTATTTGACCCTTTCAGTCCTGAGTGTTCTTTGCCATCCTCACTGGAACATAAGCAGAAGAGTTATATACTTGTATTTCTAAATGCAGATGAGTATTTTTGCCTTTATTAGAATCCACCAAACTGGATTCAATAAGTAAACTACTCTTAACTCCAAAGTAACTATCATCTTGTAAGTCAGACTATCAGAGACTGGTGTAAATGCAAACATGTCAAATGGATAAGCAATCCATTGGCTTCTGTAATTTTTAAGCAATATAAATTATTTTTTGGGGGGCAATATCATAATTCCAAGAAGACTATAGGAAGTAAACTATGCTGGCTTCAGCAGCTGAAGTAGCACAGGGAGCAAGATCAACAGGAAGCAAACTTGAGGGAAGAAGGTTCATTTTCAAACCTCAGAACTTGGTTCTATGCCCAAAATTAAACTGAGGACACAATACTGTCACCCACTTGTGAATTCCCTTCTTCCAGCTTTAGGAAGCCTGGGGTTAAAACCCATGGATGGTGGGAATGCCTGTGTTCCAGGTGGTTGTGCAGGAGGAAGAGCACTGCCCTGTGGTACTGGGCTCAGCCTCAGCTCCCAGCGAGATCAACACTCCTGTGCGTGGTGCCCGGGCAGAGCCTCCCTGGCAAGGAGAGGTTCCTGCACACACAGGCACCAGCATGTCACATCACCACAGGCAAAATCACTGCCTCTGCACTGGGGGGAGAAAAAACTGTGAGAATAAAACCGAGGCCAAAAACTGCCTAGAGCCTAAACACTGGCAATGATTTCACTTTTCTATTTAGAATAGAAAGGAAGGTAGGAAGTCCTATTATGTGCAGGGAAGGAACAAAGTCCTTGAGGCTCATTGGTGAAGTCTATGAATTGAAAAGTACTAATTTAATACAAGGGTAGTAAATGGAATGATGGCATCTCTTCAAATGAATTCATAAATTAAAAGGTATTTTGCATTTTTAAGGGAACATTTTTGTTGTTTATAAAGAAATTAAGAAAACCAGAAACCTCTGAGTAAGACGTTGTAATTGGATTCACAGGTTATCACTGAAAGCTTGTGTTAAATGAAGAAAATAACAGCTACAAAAGTTTTGAGCCTAAACTGAAAACTATAGCAAAGCCAGTTTAGTTTTTGGCAACTCTTCTAAGGACACATTGACTGATCTCTGCCCACATGAAAGAAGAAACTATACTTAGTGCCTTCAATAAATTGAAGCTTTGGATATTCCAAGAAGGTTCAGAGAATATAGGCGAAATGTAGATTCTTAAAAAATGTCAGGTATTTAGTTCTGCACAATTACTGTGCTCCACACAGTGAATGCTGGATGCTCACTGTATATGGAAGAGAAATCAGACTAGGAGAGCCCTTCTGGCCTTCAAATGGAGATATACCTCAACTACATTTTAGGGGACTCGGGAGCACAGGCATCCGGACAAAACAAGTTTTGCAAGAGTATTATTTTGCATTATAGTTATGTATTTAATAAGACCTCATACTTACCTTTACTGTAAATGAGTATCTGTATCACAGTATCAGGCTGTTTCCCACCTGCTTTTTGTTCCTTTTTACTTCATATTTCTCTTCCTTCATATTCTTTGCTGCAATTGCTTGTCCTTTTCCACTGTAGTGTCCCCAGTGACATTCTTCCATTCTTTACTTGCATATCACAGTTCATTTTGTTTCCTGTTTCTTTTCACCATCACCATGAAATAGATACCTATCATGTGGCATTTTGCTGCTCTCCCGCACTACTAAACTTATTTTATAGCTGAGAAATTGGCACAGGCAATAAACAATTTGCTGGTTTACTTGGGCACCTTTAAAGTATGTCTCACTGCTAAAACCAGAAAAGAGATCTCCTGCCTTACTGGACAAAGCCCTAATTTTAATGTTTTTCTTCTCTTTTACAAAACTGAAATAACTTTATTACTTTTAAATTATTACTTTATAAATTCTAAATATAGCATACTCCCACTGAAATAAACATCCCCCTTCTTCAGTGAGAGATCTGAAGAACGGCTTTGGCAGGCCTTTCTCTCATTCCCCATGGCCAGGCAGAGCTGTCAGATTCTCTGTTCAAGTCAGTCAGTGAGCACACTGGCACCACTGCCCCAAAATGGGAGTTCTGTTACAAAACTACACCCTAAATCCACTCCCAGCTTTTTCATACACCAGTTGAGTTTCATTTCTGTAGTTTTCTTGTCCGCATTAACTTGTCATGCCGTGCCCCAAATTAGACATCGACCTGGTTTCCAATGCATTCTCTACAGAGGAGGCAGAAGACACAGAAGTGTCTCACAGAACCCACTGATCATGCTGTGATTTATTAAGAAATAATGAAGAAACTGATTGGTATTAGTTTTAAAGCTTTGAATTGAACCCTTTGAAAATGGATATAATTGGATTGCATGATATTATAAACTAGCAGATTTAAAGAAGACTTCTTTAACTTTGGGTTATATTACAAAATATGCTGAAGATATTTATTTAAAAAAATAAATCAGGCAGCCATTTTGCTGGTTGTAAAGGCAAGACAAACAAGTTAACAACTTTAAAAAACTGAACTATGACACACCTAGCCAGCTCCATAATCTATTTTGTGAATTAAGCAATTGTTCATAAATATGATATTCTCACTACAAGTTTTAAATCATATTTATTCATTGTACTGCAATTCAAAGTGGAAGAACCACTGACTGAAACTATGGAGGCCCTAATCAAAACCATTTGTAGACCATTGGTACTCAAGTAATTTTATCAAGAATTTATCAGTGGGAAAAGGAAATTATCAGATTATCTGGTATTATTTATACCACCACATTTTACCACTTAATCAAATTATAATTAATTTTTTAATCTGAAACATTTATTGCTGAGAATTGACGTGTGTGGGTATTAAATAGGGTCTTGTTTCGTAGCAGTGACAGATTTTGTAGTGCACAAGGAACTGTCATGACTTTAAATTAAGCTTTCATGGAATCTAACTTTTCACTTGAGCCTGCACAGGGTCATAATTTTTTTTATGCCTGTATGAAATCACAAAAAGAAAGTAATTTTATTTTGTAAATGAGCATTTATTCCTCTTAAAGCAAATGGTCGACCTTGCTCATTACCACAATTACTGACCCAGCCAGAATTAAATGAACTCTGAATTTAAATATTCTGTAAACAGCAATGAATAAGGGCACATAACAGCAATTTAAATGCATCCATTTTGGTGGAGTGAGTATTATAAAAGAGAGACTTGCTTCATATTAGAAATAATTTCCTGCCCAACTCAGCATCTTTGCATTATCTCCTGTGCTTATTTACTTTTCATATCATTAACACTGCGGCTTTGCCAGATCTTTTTTAAATGATAACATCAGCTTCTGTCAGCCAAGAAACTTATTTGACATATTTGCTTCTCATATTTGAACTTTTTGAAAATTAATGTCGATTTGGCACATTTCTGAGGTGATACTGAGGACTTTCTAGACATCCAGAATTAAAATACACTTCCAGGAGAGGCACTGGTAAGCAACTCCCGCAGCAAATGAAGGTTCCTAACTCAGTTGGTGACACTGACCAACACTAAGCCACCAAGTCCATCCAGGGGACTTCTGAATTCTGTGGAGATAGTCAGGTTCTGTTAAACTGGAGGCTGGGAACGCTGAGGGTTTCTGGAATAAAAGATGGGGAAGAAGGTTCAGCAAGCATTTAGAAGCCTTCAGAAACAACAGCTACTGAATAAAACTATTATCATGTTACAGTATTGCTATTATGGGACACTGACAGGGATGTGCACTGATTCTTTCTCACCTTCCCTGAACCCACGTTGTGGCTGTACAATCATGGCCAAATGCATCCTGTAGGCAAGTCTGAGTGTCTGCTGCTGAAACCTGCCTGTTCCAGCCCAGTTTGAGGGCCATGCTGCTCACTGTACATCCCATAAATTCTGGTTTACAATATCCACTGGCCAGAATCAGGAAATCTAAACATCCCTTCCTGCATTTGCCGCAGGGCAGGTGCAGTTCAGGCTGCTGCTGTAGCAATGTGTAGTCCAGGTCCTGAAACCCAGCTGCTCTGCATTAGTATCAAGGCAGGCTCTTGTTTGGGCACTGTAATCAATGCAAATTCATCCTGGGTAGTTCTGAAAATAGCCATGGGTGTGTGGGAGTACAGAGACATTAAAAGCACCCTTCTTAAAGGCATCTGTAAATTAGCTAAGATAAATACAATCAAAATCTAACCTAGAGATTCTCTCTGGGAAGATTTGCCTATGAATGTATTTCATGTTTAGGTCTGCTGAATCCACTACAGAAATTGCATAACTTTCTTTTGGGACCTTATCAGGTGGTCCAAATTTCCTCGCAGCTCAGTCGTTGATTCTATAAAATTATTTACATGCTTTAGACATCTTGATGAGAAGCCCAAAGGCAAAAGCTAATGTTCCTAGGCTTTCTATAAACATTAACAGAGAGTGGGGACAGTTACAGGACATGGTTCAGAATAACAGCTAAATTAGGTTCAAAAGGAGCATGAACATTCCTTCTCTCTTCGTGACTCTCAAAATTTTATTTAGATGGCACAGTCCAATACTTAGAAAAGACAGAGGCCTTATGTTATCCCTGAAGTTTCAGAGATGTCCTAGGTACTACAGCACTCAAAATATGGTAGCACAAGCCTAGAGCCTTTTATAACTGGCTTATGTTGCTTTTGCACAGGTGGAATCCCAACCTGGCTCCCTCAATCCTGACATCTTCCTGAAATTCTTCTGGAGTTGGTGATCTGAAGAGTCCTGAAACATTGCAACATCTTCAGAGTGGTTTGCAGCAGGAACCCCAGGGGCACAGACCCACTGCAGAGAACCTGGTAGGGAATTTCCACGGGCCATAAACGATCCTCACGCTCTCAACAAACAAAAATCAAGGTCCAACCAACTCAGCCACAGAACAGGTCTGTTGTTCATAATTTAGGGAGCAGGAAAATGCTCCACTGACAATACTTTATGACCTTTGAAAGGACAAATGTCTATGATCCCAGACCTTCTAGCTGTTTTATATGATAAATTCCTTGACAGATTGCTCTGGAAATTTGGTGCTTGGAAACCCAGGGGTCTTGTTTAGGAGAATCCTTTGGGGTATGACAGTGTCCACGCTTTTCTAAGCCTGTCTCATTTTATCCATCATTAAGAAAGGGTCTAATATATTTCATGGCACTGTGTGGCATAATTGCTAGTGGCTTTTTTCCTCTGACTCTTTCAAAATGAAGAATGTTACTCCCATACATCCTCACAGGCTGTGCATCATTAATGACCATCCAGGCCACAGCTGTCTATTTATTTCCATGCATGGTTTCATGCTGTCTCTCTGAAGTCTTTGCTTTTTAAAGTCATTCAGTCTTCTCCTGAAAATGTGAATAAGAGACCAGGTGATTTGCTCCCAAAAATAATCACATTCTGCAAGAAGTCTCCATGCTGTTTTTTTATACACAACTCTTACCTCTAAGGACAGAAGTACTTTTTTTAAATCCAAGTGTTAAAGCAAGTCAAAGACAGGAAAGCGATTCAACCATGCACTCACATTAGGATGAGATAACTCAATGCTTTCATACTGCAGGATAGCTATTTCATTATCTTTTGCTTGCAAAGGGAAGCAGCAGTTCTGATTAAACACTATTTTATCTGTGCTCTTTGTAAGCATAACTCAGTGAAGATGATGGTGTGATATGACTGAGTTTTGAAGGCTTGTGCTTAATAGCCATATATCTTTAAGGCTTGTACCTTACATGGATTCTCTCCTAATTAAGAACACCTGTAGAGGCCTGACCAGACCCTGCGGTTTGCAGCAAAACTGCCGAAGGGCTCTGAAAAGGCAGAAACTTTGTGTTGTCTTTTAACCTAAATTATAACAGGGTTCAAGCCTGTGCCAAGCAGAGTAAAACTATATAATTTATGAGCCATGAGGGCAGCTCTGGGCCCCTCTGAGGTGATTTTTATCAGTGCAGTAGCATAAACAGTTCTCCTTTACTTGAACATTGGGAAGAGGGAGCAGAGGAAGGCCTGCAGTATAAAGGGGATGCAGCCTGTGCCAGGACCTCTGTAGCCCACGGACAGCCAGGTAAGTGTGTTTGCACTGCTCTGCTTTTTGAGCAACAGCTGAGAAAATTGTGCAGTGTGCTGAGGCTGAGTATGGGCTGTGTGCTGTGGGACTGCAGGAGCTGCACTTCAAGGCCAATGATTTGCTTTTTCCTGTTAAAATTTTAAGCTTTTTACAGAGTATCTACTTTGATTCATTGTCTGCCTTTGTCTTGGAAGGCTCAGTTGTGCCAAACCTCACCAGTGGTGTAGTAGAATTACCCACAGTATTACAAACTGCACTTGGCTGTAATGATGGGTTTGGGGCCTTGCTCTCTCTGGGTTTTGAAGTCGTATTCCTATGAGCAATGAGGTGTTACTTAAGGACTGGTCCTTGAGTCAAGTGCAAAACTATTAGATATAAGGAGAACATGTAAAGAATTAAGGTTTTTTTTTTGCTATGTATTAATAATGTCATTATGTATAAACCATAAATGTTAGTTTGTCAAAATGACAGTATAGAACAGAACTCAATCTATTCATGTTTTCTCTCAGGGTTTGAGGGGCTTTAGGGCATTTAGATAATAAGATATTACTGCAGCTTTGCGTTCTTTTCAGCAAATAGTATGCACAAAGTGGGAATAGCCTAAAAATATCAGTTAACTGGAAACAGAACTAAGGCAGTGTCCAGCTGACCCACCTCCAGAAAAAACAGACAGGCTCCAGGGACTTCTGGCTTTTGTTTCTGTCTCAGAAGGTTTGGGTTTTGTGGTGTGGAGGTTGGGAGGGAGGAAGGGGGGGTTTTGTTTGGTTTAAACTGACATTTTTAATCTAATCTTTATAGGAAAAGGGACACCTTGAAAATCTTAGTGCTATGTTTCCTTATTGCATATCTCCAGCAAGAATAAAGCCTTTGTTGGTATTGGTTCCTGATGATTAAAACAGCTACAGTTGGTGTCTTAATTAAAAAAAAAAAAAAAAAAAAAAAAAAAAAAAAAAAAAACTTTGAAGTTGCTCTAATTTTTATTTTCTCTGTAATGTTACATGCAGAGTGCTGCAGAAGGAGAGCTGGGGAGGTACATTTCAGGCTCAGCTTGCCAGCTGCAGCAGAAGGGGACTTGTTATCTAAAAGCTTTTTCTTGATGAAAAGCTAGAGCTCTGCCCTTGTTAAGCACTGTCAGTTGGTGCAGCTCTCCTGTGCTGCCTAGTCATACCCCATTAAGTCTGGGATAAGAAGCATTTCTTGCTAAAAGATTAAGAGGGAGACTCCTAGAAATGTTTTACAATGTTATATAAGAACAGAGTCTGGTTGAAGGCTGTCCTTGGACTTGGAACAACCAGGGTCACAGTTCCAGCCTGAACATGAGCTCAATGCTCTCATCTTGAAGTTGGTCTAAACTTTAAGCCATTATAGTCTATGATTACTTCTGTAGTTTAGATTGGCACAGTCTCAAAGGAAGGTATTTCCCTGCATCTGGAAAAAAAGTGGATGCAGCCAATGGCCTTCTAAAGCACACTGCAAGAAAACTCTACAACAGCTTGAGGCATCATGTGTAGGTTGTTTAATTTCTTCAGCATAATTATCCTTCTAATAGGTGTGTGCTAGTACCATAATCCTCCTTTCAGGATTCCGCTAGAAGACTTCATGCTTGGCTAGTTCAGGCCAATAACTTCCATGGGATCTGTACTGTTCTTTTTTTGCAAATTTAATGTAATGGGTTTGTACTGTAAACAGAAGATCAAGGTCAGATTTCTCTTGTAGGACTGAGCATCAAAAAAAGTTAATAGTTTTTAATTATCAACTTGCAATATATGAAGTAGTTTATTAAGTGATGCTGATAGCATTGCTCATAGTGTGATTGAATAATATCATAATGTTATACAAACAACATATCTTCAAAATATGCATTATTGACAGAGCCCAGCAGGTTGTGTATAAGGGTTTTGTATAGGTCTTTGTATAGGTTGCTTTGTATAGGTCTTCATTAACCAGGCAAACCTGCTGGTCCATTCCCAGGGCAGGTGTGGCTCAGGAGTATTCCATACTCATCCAGCTGCCTACTGTCTGCCTGGACACTGCGTATTTCAGGATTACTGGGTTTTTACTCACATCATTTTTGCCTGACAGCTGTGGTGGTCCTAGTGTTGAGAAACACATAGATCTCTCTAAATAGCCTCTTCTCAGCTGATTTTCTGTACTATTTGCCTTTAAGACTCAGTGGTGTTCAGAGAATTGGTTTGGAGCCATTCATAACTAAGGTAACTATCTACTGATCTCTACCAAGATGTTCTGAGCATTTTACACTTGAACAAAGCCTCTTCAAAAGGCTCTGTGTGCCTGAAGTCAGATCACTGTGTGGAGGAGTTCTTGTCATGGGACTGGACAGTGGAAGTCAGCCAAAATCTTTCCCTTCCTTCCAAAGCTTCTGTTGGGTGTCCTCTGTCTTGACTTGGTGCTGGGGGCACTGTGTGTATCTTGTTGCTGTGCCTGTTCCCCAGATCAAACAGAATTAGTAGCTCATCAAAATGAGCAAACAAGCTCAGAGAGCAGATAGGAGACCTCCCACCAGGATATGTGCTGTAGAGAGCATTCATTCAGTAATGTGAATGGGCTGCGCTCAAATGAGAAGATAATGTCTGTCTCAGATGAGTGCAGTGTGTTGCTGAGTGCAGAGATAAGCCTGCTCTGGAGCAAAGCAGGGCATGTGAGGCAGCTGCTGAAAGACTGCTGGGAGCAGACATCAGGCAGGTATCTTCACACAAGCAAGGTCCCTGCAAGCAAAAGTAGTGCCATGACCTAAAAGGCCAAGAAGCCATGCTGAAAATAGATGGATCTGTGAATCATCAGCCTGAACCAGCCTACACTCTGAGGCAGGAAGGGCAGTGGGAAACCTGAGAGTTGGGTGCTTTGCACTCCTTGTCTGTAAGGCCTTCAGGGGAGGGGATCACTTTCTGGGATGGTGGAAGATCACACAGGAAGCTTAACAGTCACTTTGAACAATTCCAATTACTGTCCAACCACACTTCAGTCAGTTCTAGTGGCACAGCAGGTGGGAACAGTACAGCAGGGAGTTTGGGGAGGTCCATGAGGAAATGTCTGTTTACTAGAAAAGAAGCACAGCAAAAATTGTAATCCTTATCTTCACTATCATCACCACCATCTGCACTCTAGAGAGCACCTGGAAAAGCATATTCACTCATCCCATCACTTCTGGTGGACTTGGCAGCATCAGATGCGTGGTTGAATTCAATCTTAAATGTCTTTTCCAACCTAAATGATTCTAGAAGATGATCTGGATACTTCTATAAAGATAATATTCCTATCTAGCTACACAACTGGCCACAATCACAGCAGGTAAGAGTGGAAGATCAGGAAATGGCAGCATGGTTACCAGAGAAGGCTCAGTGCATCTTCTGTTGGATTTTTGTACCCTGTTTAATCCTTAAAGAAATGAGATTAAATACAGCAGTGGTTTTTAGCTAAGATAATTTCCTGGATGGCAGAAGGAAAAGCACCATTAGGAAGGTGCATGAAATCAGGACAGGCTGCTAGAACAGAGCAATGTCTACTGTTGATGCTGCTGCTCACTGAGTCTCTAAGGCAAAGGGAGATCTGTAGGATATCAGAGGATAACTGGGATTATGTATGTTCCTAGCCTCAAAATCTGGGGAAAGAAGGCAGGAAATATTTGGGGTTATGGAGGGAGGCAAATCTACTTTGTACAGGAATGGCATGTTTGAAGAATAAGCCAAAAATGGTGTTATCAGGTGTGGAATACATAGCACCAGGAGGCATAGCTTTGTATAGCTTCGCATAGCTTTGGGTTTTCTTCAAAAGAAAACAATGGATAGCTGTCTCCTGGGTAACAGGAGAGGGGGAAATGGTGCCACAAGGACTAAAAATAATCAAATCTAAAGTATGGATTCTGGCCATGCCCATTGAATTCTCAATAAGCCAGAAATAATCAGGGCTTAGGTGACAATCTTATTTAGGGGACAGGGTTTGCTTATGCTCTTAGAACTGGCTTCAAATGTAGCTGGGTGATTGCACTGAAAGGCCTTGGAAAATTGAGAAAAACTAATTGTACTCTCTGTAAAACTTCTGTTTTACTCAAGACAAACATCTAAATTTTGAAAAAATTCTACAGATGTCTTCCCTCCTTTACTTGGGCGTTTCTTTTATGAAGATGCTACAACCCTTTCTCTTCATCACAATAGAAGCTTAACCCTGCAAAATTTCTTTACTCATTTTCCCTTTCAGCTCACCATAAAATTCCATGTGTGTGATGTAGCTAGTGTGTTTTATGGGATCAGAGCCACACCTTGCTAGTAACTTTAATCTCTCAAACTCTTTGAAACATTGTGGTCTATGTTCCTTGGATGTTTCCATTGATGAACATTGTTTATTCACACTCAGCTTCAGCACAGTTCAGCTAGAGCTGCTGTGGTTTTTTTCCCATTATGCAAGTGAAATGTCAGTGTGCTTCACTAAATGTTAGTATGGTTTATGATTTCTTTTTAATCTGTGCTAATTTGGGGGCTACTTGGCATTAATACATAGCTTGAAAAAGAGAATTAGTGACTCAAATATTGTTGCCAGGTTTCAGTGGTTTACTTTTACCCATACGAAGCATGAAGCAATTAATTCAAGGTCTTATGTGTGGCAAAACAAAACAACCTCTCAGATGTGGCTTACATTTATTTGAGAAAAACTTTCATTGGAAATGAGGAGTTTGAAAGAAAGAAGAAGAGAATATTTATAAACAATAACTGTATGACAAAATGCTTCTGTGTAAGAAAAGGCTAAAGTTAGCATTTGCCAGACTGAGCTGTGTTGTGGGTCTTCTCAAGCAGAGGTAAAGCATTTGATAAGTGAAATGAAAGATCTTGCACAAGTTGTCTACAGTCCTTACATGTGTGTTTTTATAACAGCTTTCTAAGAACTACTTTTTTTTTTTTTCCAATGAAATATTTTTCTCCATTTGAGAACATTTGATAGACATGTCTCAGGTGAAAATTTGTCATTGAAACTGGTGCCAGGTATTGTACAGATGAATTACATGCAAACAGGGGCTCTGCAGCCTATGGCCACCCACACTGAAAGTGACTGTCCCTTTAGTGGGGATAGAAAGCCACAGAGCACCTGCTGTGCTGGGAACATCTGATGAGCCATAGCAGTGTGAAGGGCTAAACTGGAATGCTGGGGGTTTTCTCATGCTGCAAAATGGAACAAACTCACTGGAAAACAATAGAAAAGAAAACAAGATCTAATTTTCTTTTTTTTTTTTTTTTTTTTAACTCTGTGGCATCTAAATACGTTGTGTATTTATAATTATGCAAGCCAGAATAACCCAACTACAGAAAAATGTCCAAAATGTTGGATTACATAGGACAGCAATTATTTGCATACCTGGGTCAGGTACTGTAGGGGGATAGAATATAAGAAAATAAAGATAGTGTAGAAAGTAATCTCACCCCTAAGGAGTTGCAGCTGGGCCAATTATCAAACATTAGGAACAGGCCTGACTTTACCAGGCCACAGCTGTAAGCAATGAGAAGAAGAGTGCTATAAAAGAGTGGGGTGGCTGGGTGAGAGCAGAACTGGAGTCAGTTGGCTGCTTTGTGAAGAAGGAGGAGTTAGTGCTCTGAGGAGAAGCCCACAAGAAACACCAAGAAGGTATGGAACCCCTGCAATAAGATGGTAACAGATACCATACCTTAGGCTTCCTCCCCTTCTTTTGTGAAACCCCTAAACTTTGCCTGAGACCATGCTGACAGATGAAGGGTGAGTTCTGTAAATATTCCTGAACCAAATCACATCAGCCTGAAGTGCATTTTTTAATAGGTCAAGATGCCCTGTCGAAATGCAGATAGATTGGCCAATGACCAGTGCAAAAAGCCAGGGCTGGGTGGCCACATAGAAACTCTGGAAAAGTTTTCCTCTCTGCTTGATGCCACTCCTTGCTGAAAATCAGGATGAACTCTGTGTGACAACATATAAAACAACAGATCACCAAATTACTTGAAATAAAGTTTTGATGACACAGGTTGCTTTTAAAAATATACCTGTGCCTTCAATACAAGTGCAGCTCTCACATGCTCTCTATCTGTCCAGGTGCATATTCCAACCTCATAAGAGACTGAAGGGGGATTGGGTTTTTCTTCTTAGAAATTTGTGGGAATTAAGACAGAAAATGTTTGAACAATATCCTTGTTCTTACTGGAACATTTCTTAATGGTGATAGTTCAGAGAAATCTTAGCAGAGTGTTGTCAGAAGTGTAAAATGAATCCAGGTAAAATAGCTTTTGCAAAGAAGGTAGCAAATGTTTTTGGATTTTCTGTCATGAGGCATGCTTTCAAATCTTTGTAGGGGAAATCAAAGAGACTGGAAGGAAAGAACCACCAGCCAAATACTTTTGGTGTTTATAACAGGTATGCAGAAGGTACATAATTGGCTACAGCCTTTGCAAGTTTCATTAGAATGCAAAGACAAGGGCCTAAATTTACTGATGTTTTTAGAATTATATAGCCTCATCTGTCACAGTTTCGGAGACAATAGACACTTTTAACCATTTTGGTGGGAGAGCTTTTAAATTTAGTGAAGTTCCCCAAAGTTGTTGTATGAGCAGGGAAGAGAGTTCCTATAGTGAGTGCTAGAGAAGTTGTCCATGGATATGTTTGGTGTTGCCCAGGCTGGTCCTAATGAGGTTTGAGAAAAGCTGCAGGGGCTTCTACCAACAAGCACAGTGTGCCACAAGAAACATGGGAAAGTAGAGTAGAAGTAGCTGAAGATGTGAGTCTGAGGGTAAGAATATGCTTCTGTTCTCCCAACAGGATTGTTCTATGCTGATAATGGAGTAATTTTTAAACCAGCTTTTTGCAAAAGCTCACTAAAGAGCTGTTCTCCTCTCCTAACTGTTCTACTGTTATTTAACAAAGTGAAATCTCACTTTTATTCTTCTGCATGAAGCAATAGACCTGGCTTTCTTATAGTCTGTCTGCACCACACTTTCTTCTTTAATATACATCACCCAAAGCTCATCTGTGTGATTCCCCAAAACCCCTTGCCTACCTTCATGTCACCTATTATCATAATCTCATTTGAAATGATTGGTCTCTGTAGTTAAACTTTATTTTTATCCCCTTAGGGATCTTATCTGTCCTACACTTGTGGCCCCATTTCCTCTTCTGGTGAGCCCCTGGAGTGCTTATGCCTTTCCATGGAACTGTTTACAGGCTGCTTTTGAGGGCACAGCTGTCACTATAAGACTAAAACTGAATCCAAAATCAACTAAATATAGTTCCCTGCTCCACAGGGAACCATCTTTACTGATAAGGCCAATAAATTACAGGAAAAAATAGAGATCTAGAACATAAGTCCTGTACAGCCAAGACCTGAACAATGGCTAAAACAAAACAAGGTTCAATACAGCCAGGGAAAAACCCAATGATGTGCAAACAAAGCAGCACAGTTCAGGCAGCCTTGCCTTCCCTCCTGCCTAGGTGAGATGCAGTCTGGGCTTTTCCCTGCTGCCCAAAAGGCAGGATTACTGCTGTGTGCACACTGGGGGTCACAAGGAAGTCAGGGCTAGAGTCAGTAACGTTCCACACCAAATCCACTACTAGCTGTGCCAATAATGGGCATGCAACAAAGCAATCCCACAACTCCTTAATTCTTGATTTGAAACTGGGGTCCTGTGATGAAGTAAACTCTATAGTTTCCTCCTGTTTAATGGGATTTGATGGAGGCAGGAGAACAGTAAATGAAGAGCCAGCTTTATTTCTGTAGCTGCCATTTTCAAACACTTTGGAAATGAAAGCCCTGAAATGACTCTGAGTTGTGGAAGTCCAAAGAACAGAAAAGGGACTGTAATAAAGGTGCTAGGGAAGAAAAACAAGCTTCAAGATGCCATGAGGCCCACAGTTCCAATACTGACTCGGGATAGCAGAGATTTAATTACTATGTTTAACTTTATAAGTAGGTGCTCATTTATTTGCATATTGTTGATATTAGGGTAAGATTTAGAAGATGAGACCATTACCCTTTGTGCCGTTCTCTGTTAGGTTGCAGAGTGAGAAGGATGCTGGGGTTGGATATAATTTTACATTCCTCTTAATGAGTGTAGAGATAACTCGTATATTTTTAAGTCATGAATATAATGGAAATAAGATTTTTCCACCAAAAAAAAAAAAAAGACAGCAGGAGAACTTGCAGACTCATTTTCTACAGTTTTGCATGAGACCTAGCTAGTACAAGGGTTGTTCCCAAAATTATAAGTCAAGTACCTTTCTGCTTGACCTTCTGCTTTAAAACCAAAAATCTTTTTCCTCCTCCTCCTGAATGTCATACAATGTTATGAATTGTTAAGGTTGGAAAGGACCTTTAAGATCATCAAGTTCAACTATTATAGAAAAATAATATTCAAGAATTTAGGGGAAATGGACAGGCTGCTCCCATATTCAGTGTCTGCCCTGATCCAGAATTAGCTCCACTAGGAATGTCCGTCTCTTCCCCTTTCTAGTTTGAAGAGCTGTCAATAGAGCCAATAAGTGCTAGGAACTCTAAGAAAGCTGGGCACAATCAGCAAGTGTAAACCTATACCACAGCCAGATACTTAGATGCTGGGGCAGGAGGGTCCAAATAGCATTTGTGAGCTTCTATCAAAATCTTTTAACTTGGCCAAACTTGGATGGATTTTTTTCTTCTCTTGAAACAGCACAGGATCCCTCCTTGACATGTTTCTCTCATTCTGTTTTGTACATACAGTCTGCTCTGTGAGACATAGAAAATTGTTGCCATAATTCTTGGTAAATAGCTAGAACTGGCAAAGCCTTACACACATACTCACCCACGCTCTTAAAAATAAAAGTCCAAACTCAGCCATGTACTGGGCATGGAATGTTCAAGCCCAAATGATAAATAATTATGTGCCTTGTGAGAGAGGAGTGATGAGCAAGCACATTAATACATTTTAATACAGAAGCTTCGACAGTAGCCATTTCAGATTAGGCTTTATCTGTTGTGTTCACTTACCTGTTATGAGACTGGTTAAGTGAGAGGGACAAATGAGATTTTATTCTTGGAAGGTTTGCATCTCAGCATCTGAAATGCAGGATGCTTTTAAAGAGTGTTTAGTATATACTGGAAAATAGTACAAAACACTGTATCTGTTTCTCTGTAACTTCATATCAAATATTATTAATCTTGTGAAATAGTAATAATAAGATTTTATGTCCTTTGTTTTGGTTCATCAACATTAATAAAATGTATGTAGGTCAAACTAGATTTTCATTGACAATTGCATAACCTTATAGAGTTGCTAGTGGCTTAAAATAAGCAATTATCCTCCCAGCCTCTTTTTTTTTTCCCTATTAATGAAGACCTAGGAAAAAAGCAAGTTTTCAGCATATTCTTGGCTGGACTTTTAGAGATGACAAGATAAAAGTAGCAAAAACTCTTAACATTAGTAAAGGAAGCTATTAATCTACCAGGCCACAGAATTTAGCAAATGAGTCAGCTGAATATAAAGGTGAAAGAAATCTGGTGTACTAGATCCTCTGAAATGTGGTGCTGCTGGAAATGGTGCAAAGGTAGTGGAGATGGTGAATAATTAGACATTATTAAGGTATAATTTCTTTGTGTTTTAGAAGTGAAAACACAGAGGCAGGAATCAGTTGGAACTACTGTACTGGGTATATATTCCTGTGCAGGTTAATCAATAATTATTTTTCCTAATGGAGTCTCCAGAGGTAATCCTGCTGGTCTGCACAGCACCCTGTGCACAGTAACAGTGAGTCTCAAGAGGGCCAGCACACCTTGTGCCCATTTCAAGCCTCCAAGTTTTTGTGTTGCTCAGAGAACGTGGCTTCTTATACAGCCTGGCCATCAAGAGAGTACAAAAACTCCCCCCATTACAGTTTGGGAAGTGAATTTTCTGCAGAAATGAAAACAGGATGTAAACTAGCACATGTTCTGCAGCACAAAATGTGCTTCCACTGAAAATCCCCTGTGGGAGTGTACACAGATTTGGGCCAGAGGGAATCTTGATAGATGGAGCGGTTAGTTCCCCTGTCTCTTTCCAGCTTCTCTGTAGGAGAGCAAAGCTTTGAAGGGTTATCTATCATAGCAGATGCAGTGGGGAGGAAAGGAGATGTGGAAAAGATGTTTATTGTAAGAACTGAGTGAACATACGCATTATCTCTAGCACTACAGCATCCCATTTCCTGTATTCAAATATTTATTAACATTACAGTTGAGCCACAGATGTTCAGTTGAAATGTTGGTGTAACAAAATTAGAAGGCTGGAGTCAATAATTTCCCAGTTTACAAGTTTTAGAGAAATAATCAAGGATAGTGGAGAATGAAGATCAAAATTGGGCCAATACAAAAGAGAGTATGGGAGTTGCACCCTACAACAACCCAGGAATCTCATGCAGAGCAGGAAAGTACCTTGAAGGTCTTGGGGCTCCTTCTGTTCCAGTGAAGTAATGGAAATGGACATGGAGAAGTATTTAACTCTTTGACCTACAGGTGATTTGAACCTTGCTATTACTTTAGCTAGTGGTGACCTACTGACATGAAGCTCACAAAAGATGTTGCAACATGGTTGTGGCTCAGAGAGAAAACAGATTTCTGCAGCAGGAAGGGAATCATGATCTTCAGGGGTGGCACTGATGGTCAAGGGAAGGACAGACAGCAAAACACAACAGAAAAAGGAGAGAGCACAGGTGTAAGTGACCTGATGATGGTAAAAGCAGCACTCTAGGTGCACACTAGTCTACATAACTAAACACAGCAGTGGAAGAAATCTTACCAGTGACCCACTGAAGGAGCAAAAGTCTTCATCAGAGCCTGAAACAACTATAAAAAACAGAGCAGTTGAAAGTAATGTGTTGGCATGTGTGAAATCTTGAATTGTTCCTTCATTTTCCACCTCCATCAGTCAGACTCCTTTTCTTCTGGTCTTGCTTGCCCTCTCTCCTCTTCCCAGTAGAATTCCTTTGTGGTCACAAATAATTAGTCAAGTTTCCTTAGTATCAGTTCTCTCATTATCTGATCTTTTAATCTTGCAGCTGAGAAATTATAGCATGGCAGGATATCATATGTGTATGGCTTCTTCTTGTCATGGTTTGGGGGGCTTGAAGTTTTTTATGGGCTTGGTTTTTAGGTTGTTTTTTTTTTTTTTTTAATACAAGGCACATGCAGATTATCCTGTCTCACATTAGTTCTGCTCAGTCCAAACCAAAATATTCAGCACTAGATAGAGTGGCCTGATCTGAACACTGATGCATGCAACTGGCTTTTGATTCATCGTCAGTGTAACTGAGGAGAACAAGCTCCTCTCCAGAGATGTATATTTAGATCATTAGCATCTAGACAAGCCAGCTGGGATCAGCTCACTCTTTCTCTAAATACTATGCTCTATACAAAGCAGGATCATAAAACCTTTGCAATATGGAGATTAAAGACAATCAGCCCTTAATTAATGTGTTGGGGAGCAGGCTGCAAGTTGAAAATCTGAAATATGAGAAAGCAAGTCTTTGTTCACAGACTGGCTGAACTGTGGTTTCAGTACACAACAAAATTACAATCTTTTACAAATAGCTGTTTGCCAAATGAGTCACAGTAATATCTGCACTGACACTTTTTATCTGGCCATGTAGTCAGGTAATGCAGCTTAGACAGAATCTCTGTGGAAAAAAAACATACTGTGTCTTGGAAGAAATCTGCTTCCATTTAGAAACACTGATAGCATCAAGGAAACTGAATTGACAAATTGTTTTATTGACTTTTCAATGTAAAACTCAAATGAGAACTGAGAGTCCTAGAGCATTAGAGAAATTCTGGTGGTTTTTTTACTGAAACATGGGACGCATTGTGGCAGCACCTCAAGCACAGGCTCTGAAGCTTCCCAAGATACAGTATGAGTTTTATGGTCAGAACAGGTGTACAGGGAGAAGTGAAAGTAATCTCTTAAACTGAAAACTCCTAACTAGATGAAGTTCATTTCACTGCTTCTCTCTGCAGTGAACAAGGCACATACCATTTTACACTCCACGTTACCAACTTGGGGCTTTTAGAGAAATGGCGTGTGCAAGAGACTGGGTAGTGAAAATCCAGCACATTTAGTTGGGGAACAGGTGGGCAGAAACTTCAGTCCATAGGCTTTGAAGAGTTCCATGCATGCTTCGTTTTATGCAGATAAATCATCTTGTTTACTTCACTGAGTACCTCCTATGTAAAGCTCTGTAAATCTGTGTGTGCAAGTAAAATGCCTTCTGCTGATCCTGCAGGGACTGTCTGCCCCTGTTGTAGGGCAAAGCCGCCTGCAAGCCTGCATCACTGCCTTTAATCCTCTGTGTATGTGTGCACGTTGCTTTGTCACAGCACTGCAGCCCTGTGAGCGTTCCAAAGCATTTATCCACTTCTGAGAACACTGTACTGCTGACCTAATGGTAAGCACACAGAAATGTGGAGAAATGAGCTGCTGAACTGCAGGTTAAAAGACAATAAACAGGAATTTTCACAGTCAAGTTGCAATAAATATTGTGGGTCTTCAGTAACAGCAGATTGAATCTTACTGTGGTGTGAAATCTAACTGCAGTGTATTTTAAAATATCATGAGGTACCATCAGCAGTAATTCTTGCTAAAGTTGCACTGGAAGAGGTGAATAAAGTTTAGTAATTGGGCCTTTACTCGAACTGTAAACACATGATTTAACAGATTGATGGAACAGATTATAGACATAAATAAACCTGGATCGTGTTACTTGTTTAGAATATTAACTGAGGCTAACAAATGCTGCATGAAGAAAAAGAAATTGCCTAGGATTCCACAGTCAGCAGTTTAAAATGCATTCACTGCTGATCTTGTGACAAGCATACAACCAACCCCAGCTGGACCTGGGGCTCTCAATTGTGCTGGCATTGTGATTGTTGGAAACTGAATTCCAGGCCCATCTCCCTGCTGCTGCCATGCCATAAAGGGGTAATTTTTATATCAAACTCATAAAACATTTGTCATCCTCTAGATGTTCAAGAATTTTAGCAAGTGATGTGTCAGTTTAGAACATCAGGATGAATAAGGTATGAGCTGGGAAAGAAATAAACTTTAAAATGCCTTCTAGCTTTTTGACTCCAAAGGACTTGAAGCAAGGAAACAACAACAATCACATCCTGTTTTGTCACTTAGTCATGTCAAGTGCCAGTAGCCATTTCCATTCCTTCAGCTTTTCTGTCCATATTCCCAGCTGTTCCCATCATTAATTAAGCCAAACATGCTGGCTCTATTTAGAACCTCTGTAATTATAATTCAGCTCTTAATACCAGTAATTAATCATACCTTCTTGAAATTCATCTCTCCACTGGAAATGGCATTGCTAACCAGACTTTGCTTTTAATTTTTGCTCTTGTCTCTTTCTATATCTATTTGATTTGTTTTATGAGTAGCAATACTTTATGGATATGGGCTGAAAAGTAAAAGTAATTTTAAGTGTCGGGCAGAAGAATTTAATTCAAGGAACTGAATTTTCAAACTTAACTAGTGATGGATCATAAGGGTTTTGTGGGTTTTTTCCTTGTTCGAAGTATTAAAATGCTCCAAAATATTTGGTTCATTTCTCTGTTTCGCAGATAATGTTTTATCAAGAAAAGGTAAGAGATCAAATAGTTTACAAAAGTAAAATTACCAACTGTGTTTAGAATTGCTATTATCTGTACAGCAAAGTGGGAAACACCGAGGGACTAGATTTTAAATTAACTACCTGAGCCACGTGATCTAGCAAAGCCTCCAAAATATGAAAAGTATGCTTAATTTGGTAATAACTTTTTTGATCTCTTACTACCAAAGCAACATAATTAGTGTTGATTTCTGGAAAGTTTCTCCCTGAAATCCACTTAACTTTACTCTCAATAACATGCACAAATCCTCCCTTAAACCTGTATAGCAAATGTTAAGGCTGAGATTTTTGAGTCCAGAAAAGCTCAGATGCCCAATGCCTACTGAAACCTAGTTGCAACAAATGGACTTTCACAAAAGGCCTAGCCCAACATGCTGTTTTCCAGTACTTCAATTAAAGACACATTTTGACTTGACTGTGGCTGTAACTGCAATGGCAGGAAGCAGCGATGTTTAAAATAGAACTCAATAATTTATTGCCAGCATTACATCTTCCTGACACCTCGAAGTTCCTCTTGTCCTGCACCCCTCATCTGCTGCAGCAAAAGGATCAATGCAGAGAGCGGCACCTCCAGCCTTGTGCCCATCTCCCTGCAACTGAGGTTATTAAGTTCTTCTCAAACTACAGTGAACTTGGCAGGGGGCAGCTTTCCATACTCAGCATCAGAATATCTCCTGTTGTACCATACTTCTATCTAGGCCTGCCAAGGGTAGAGGTTTGGGTTGGGATGGGGTTTTTGCACTCAGCTTGGCAGTCATGGTGTGTTATTGGTACTGCAGAGAAGAGATAACAATGGTTAGTCAGTGTTTGAACACCTCAGTCATGTCATTAACTCACATCATTAGCTGGCTTCTCTAGCTGGTGTGGGGGAAAGGTTTCCCTTGCAGTCTTTATCCAGCCTCTGTTTTGGAGTTACTGTGTAGTGCTGTGATACTGATGCCTCTTACTTAACTTATTCTGCCATTCCTAGTTTTTCTATGGTGGAATTTTTCGGAGTTGGTTTCCTTTTTTTTTCCCTTAGTGATGCTGGCTTGCTCTCAGCTTTGTTGATGGCCTGTAATTAGCTGTAGGTTTTCACTAGCTTTATATGGACCTACAGTTAGCTTGGACTCTTAACATCATAATTCAAAGTATTCTATCCTTAGCTCTCCTAATAGCTTCTCGTAAATGAGTTCATGTATATGTCACTTAATAATTATACATAATATATATTGAGTAAACCTGGCAGTATAGCCACTCACAGCTTCTTCTAGACTCTCCAATGAAAACAGCTTTATTCTTTGTAATTTTGAGGGTGTGGTTTGGAAGTTTTGAGTTGGGTTTTTGGTTTCGGTTATGTTTCAGTTTTGTTGGTTTGGGTTTTTTAAATGATCCTGCTAATCTGTTGTTGTTAAATCCAGATGATGCTGGTACACATGACAGCCACTGAATGTTAGTGAAGCCATTTCTCTGTTCTTACTTTACTTTGTTTCAGTCCAACACCACAATAAGCTGGTAGTTTTCCCACTTATGATCACAGATGCAGAGAGTTAAGGCAATACCTCCATATTTTCCCTCTGCACTTGGGTCCAACATGCAGGTACTTTCCACAAAGTTAATGGTGCCCAGTTCTGAGCTGAATGCTTATCTTCAACCCAGCATTCAGGGCAACTGTTTTAAAGCCTCCAGCACCAAAGAAATCATGTGCATGTTTGTGTGTGACCATCACATGTTTGCTGTCTGGCAACACATCCATATGCCATATTACATCAGTTTTTGCGTTTAAACATCCCACATAAATTCTCACCTAACAATGGTCATGAGCTGTGGAGCTCCCATCCATAGCTAAGATCAGCACATCTCATAGCTGAAGAGTTACTCGGATTTTGTTTGGATCCATCTCAAAAAAGTCCATGCTGCTAAGAGAAATTTTCCTGCTGCCACTCTCCCAGAGCATTTACAGTGTTTGCTTACCTTGGGGCTCAGGAGGGAAGCAGTCTTTCCAGCCAAGCTGCTGTGTTAGCCTTTAATCAGTTGTTCGGAGGAGCCATAGTTAAAACTTTTACTTTTTTCCTAGATTGATGACTTCCTGACTTTCCCTGTTTCTTGCTTACAATCCCAAATGCATGGTTTTGGATCCACTGAAAGGTACAGAGGGCTTTGGAGGCCCACATAGCAAAGATTCGGGACACTTCAGCAGACTTCGACTTAGAAACTAAAGAGAATAGCAAAGGTTAATCAGGAGACTGCTTTTATCAAAAGTTTTCTAGTCTGTACTGGTGAAAGTCTGAAATATATAAACTGATCAATAGCTTGAAAAGCCAGATGTATCCTCTTGCTTTAAAGCTTTTTCCAAAACTGTCCTTTCCAAAAGCAAAGGATAACTTTGGAAACTGCAGACAAGCTTCCTAGAGTCCCATCCAGTCTGTAGCAGAGTTAGTACTTATTCTATCTTCTTTCGGTTTAGGACATGCTAGAAGGAGATAGAGAGCCTAAAGAAGTTAAGTTTCTGCAGAACTGTCAGCATAATTTTCTATGCTCCAACAAGGCACTTTTACTGCCTGTCTTGGACCATGACACTGATTTAGCTCCAGCTGGTTTAGCATGACAAGCAAGACCTTCTCATTGACAGATATTGGGGCTTACTATAAGAAAATAAATACTTCATAAAGTAAAGATGATAATCATAAACTTGGGGAAACAGCTGTGGGGGATAATGAAAGATTTCTAAGTGAGTGGAAGAAAATGTCTTTTCCACTGGAAGATATCTTCACTTTTTACCAGAAATTACTGAACTCTTCCCAATCTAACCAGAGCAGCCCCAACTCAAATCCATTGCCTGTACCATCCTCTCTGTCCCCTATATCCAGTCACAGCCAAAGGCAGTGAGGAGCAGCTACTAGACCAGTCCTACAGAGGCACATTTGCTCAGCTGCTCTGCCTTCAGCCCCAGTACTGCCCTCAGGATCTCTGCACTATGTTCCAGTATATAACACAGATAAGGCAGCAAATCATCACACTGCCTCATCTTCAAGTGAAGGCTTTTCCAGTTTAGGACCATTGATTGCTTTGTCTCAAATGTTTGTTTCCTTTGTCCCTTTTTTCCTAACTCAAAAGTTGGAAACATTGTCAGGAATCCATTCCTTCAGAAAAGGACAATATATATAATATAGATAATAGATAATATACAGTGCTACTAAATCTAGTGACCTCCATAAACTTCCTATGAACACATGCAGTTTGCAGGAATGCTTTTTAATTCAGCTGATGAAAGAGCATGTAAAAGACAGATAATGCTTAAATTGTGTGTATACATGGGTGTAGATTTTAAGGATGGAAGAGAGCATAAAAAATACTTAAACTATACAAATATTTTAACTAGGCTTTACAAACTACTTTCACTTTGGACCCAGGCCCAGAGTGTAACCATATTATGATTTCTTGGCATGGAACTACAGCTCTGATGGTTTAATTCTTCTGTGAATGACTAACACTTTACCAAAAACTTTGTTTAAACACAGAAGAATGGGTGACCTGCAAACAAATCATTTTTCAGTACCTGAGAACCTGGCTAGGAACAGTGCAGGAAGCACATGGGGCTGGGCATTGTACCTTGAACACCATGCCTTCCTTTTATCCTGCTCCTCATGCCATCCTCAGGCCCCATCTGATTGGTGTCACTGGAGGGAAGTATCTCCACCTTGCTCTGTGTGAGAACAAAGGGCTTCACTACGTGTTTGCAAACCAGTTTACTTCTTGCAGCCTTTCAAAGTGGTTCACCAGGTGGTGCTTTTCTTGCCAAAAGGGAGGCTTAGCTCAGCTCTTGGGTTCCTGTTGACTTCCAGACTCACTGGGAACTAGATGCCCTCACCCAGAGTTCTGAGTAAAGCAAAAAGATGCAGTATTGGTTACTAAATATTTATCTACCATCACCCTTTAGCTGCTCATTGGTAAGATAGGTAAGTGGTTGTAATAGGCACATGCCTGGGGGAATTCCAAACAGGAAAGCAAGCATTTCCATATTTAGGTGAGTTGTTTCCCGGCTCACAAAAGCCTAGGTTTCAAATACACTGCTAGCATGGAGTTTTGATATTCATGTTGCTGCTTTCTGAATAGGAATGAAACAGGCTTTGCACTACAGTGGGGAAGAGTGTCTGCTCTGGAGAGAAAGGCAAATATATTGGAATTAACACCTACACAATTCAGAAAATGCATTGCCTTCAAACCATCAATAGCTTTGCGCATTGGCAGCTTCTCTGTCAAAGAATTGGCTGTTACAGGGACAGCCAGCTCAAACCAGAGAGCTGCTGGATGAGAGGAGGTGGCATCCTCCTCTCCCTGAGAATCTGCTGAAGCCCCAGATTTCAGCTGATTGGGCATCAGCACTCTGCTTTGACTCCTCTATATGCAATGAGGTCCTCAGTTGCCTTCCTTCAATGCTAATTAACCAAATTCATATGCAAAGCTGCTGAGTGAAGCAGCCCCAGGTATAGGCTCTGTGGAGATGACTTTGCCCTCAGAAAATAGTCCAGATTTTAATCAGACTGTGTGAGTGAGCTAAAGCTACTCTGTGGCTTTAGGTGGCCATTGATAATGACCTTGGTAGAAGTCTCTCCTAACAGCTTGGGCTCTTGCTCAATCTCACTTCTTCACCTGGTGGGCATCCACATGAAAAAAACAGAGAACATTTACAATTTTGTGATCCTTCAACACCAGCCTACCTGGTTGTGAAATGCAGAGGATGGCAAAATCTGCACTTGATAATAAGTATATTAACTATTAAATGCATACCCTGCAGCATGATGTTCTTTCCAATAAAACAGGCAGCAACAAAACCAGATTGCTCTGGAGAGGGAGTGTTCAACAGCCCAAACTGGATTTTGGCAGGATGAACATCACAAACAGTAACAGGTCCCCTCTTGTAAAAAAAAAAAAAAAAAAAAAAATTAAATTGTTAATGCCACTATATAATCAGAGCTTTGATCTTGATTCCAAGAAATGAAACCTCAAGCCAGTAGTTGAAATCTCTACAGCCAGCACAAGCATTGGTTTAATACTGACACAGAATAAGCATCATGCTGCTGTCTGCTGCTAGCTCTCCCACTCTCCTTAGCCTAAGCCTACCTACTTAATCTAAAAAATTTAGGAGGTTTGGATTTTATTGATCACCAAAGACCCTTAGAGTTTTTTAATGCCTTCATTCAAAAACAGCTGAGAAGCCTCCATTCTCCAAGAAAGGATGTCCCATGGCAGATCCTAGCCATCGCTTCACTTGCTTCCCAAGCAAATCGGAAATTATTACAACAAAGTTTGCTTTGGTACTAATTTACTTAATTAATTAATTAACAGAGCTCTGTTTGGAGCTCTCATTCTTTCAGTGACATATTACGTGTCAAATCCTACATGTTCCAAATCTTACCTTTATGAAAACAAATGAATTCTCTTGCTACTTCTTGTGTGAGAGCATGTAGAATCTGGAGGTTCTCTGACCATCCTCCAGACAGGTGAAAAATGGCTTCCAGGACAGCACTTTTAGGGTATGTGGGGTTCTGTTAAACAGCCTGTACAGAACTCAGCTGGTAAATGCAAGCTGAGTTACAAGGGCAACTGAGTGACAGCAATGGAAGGAAATATTCAACAAGTCGAGGCATTGAAAATGACTGAGATTACAGCAACAGTTAAGTACTGTGTGTCTTCAGTATTCAGGCCTTAAGTAACAGCTTTGCTTTTGCTGCAAAGGATTCCCTGCATAGCTCCTGGTTTTCTTCCTGAGCATTCTGAAATATATCTGTATCTCAAGTCTGGTTTGTGGTGTATTTCAGAAAAAGGACTGTATCAAGGGAGATCTAAAAAAGTATAAAATCAGGCCACTGCTTATATTTAATATGTGAGAGGCATTTTGGGCATTTCTTCCCTGGAATCCACCCTCATTAGTGATGTTTTCTCAAATTACTTTGGCTGCTTTAGGTGTCTCTTTAACAGAAGATGTGTCTATTTTTACTTGCCCTGCATTTGCATCTGCTTCATTCTTATCAGCAAATATCTATTCATTGGTCCTATCTAACTCTTTTACATCTATCTGCATTAAAATGTGTGCCACTCATTAACTCAGGGTTTGTACATAAATTAGTCTCCTGTATGTCCTGTAGCAGTGTTATTCTTTCTGCTTTTTGCATCACCTAAAAATAAAATTACATTTCATTTCTGGCAGATATCTGAATTCATATCCCTTAACTATTTCTTAGTTCAATCAGTCAATTTTTGCAATTAGATTGTGTTTGAAGTCCTGTGAATTTGACAGAGTATTTGTATTCAGAGCATTCTGTTTACAAACTTGATGGGTGTGGGGGGTTGTTTGTTTGTTATTTGAGCAAGAAATAAAAGGTTTCTGACTATTTTGTAATAGCTTTGAAAATTATTTAGATAGAAAACTCATGGGTCTACAAATCTGGACTGTACTAGCCTTAACCTTGTAATGAAAGACTAGCATCTAGAAGACAGCTCATATTTAAATATGAATTTTTAGTAAGCTACTTGTTGTTGTTTTCTGTCCTAGAAATCTACTTGAGAGATCATCTTTGAGCAGTTCTTCTAAGTGCTCCGTAATCGTGATGATTTTTTACTTCTCGAGTACTAAAATATTCTCTATGTAGGTATGTTCACACTGGCTTTTCACACAATTTAAAAATCTTTCCACACATAATATAATTTCTTGTAATAAAATAAGATATTCATGGCAAAGCATTTTATTATACAGAGAATGCACTATTGCAAATATGAAAGGTAACTTCAATCATCTAAATTAAGTCTTGAAAGTTAATGCTGATCTATAATCTTTGCCCAGGAGAAATGTAATAAGTCTTCACAAACAGTTGCATCAGATTTCTAGAATTTTATCTAAGTAAGTAACTCTACCCCAGCTGAATGATCAAATCCTTAGCACTCAAATATGGGTTTGTAATGGGGAGCATTTAATTTGTTTCAGTTCCCTGTACAAATAATTCTAATCTATATCTCACTTGCCCTGGTTTGAATAATGTTCATATTTAACACAGTAAAATGCATGTGTCTAAACTTGGCTTGCAGTGCTGAAACAGCTTGTTTAGACAGACAGATATTTGATGGATATTTAGTATCTCAGATATGTTTATCACACTAATTCTGTTTATAATACTAACTCTATTCAGTTAAATGTGCAGTTTTTCCAGCAGATACACAAAGGCTATTAGTATCATGTCTGAGCAAACTACTTGTAATTAGTTCCTGTCAAAACTGACGTAAAAGCAACAGGAAAGAAATTGTCTCTGGTAATTCTTTGATAGTTGATGTTCTATTGTCTGACGCTAGAAAAAAAAAAGGAAATAATTTATTACTGCTATAATCTTATTTCTGTAGCACAGAAATTGCCTCAGAATTACATAACCATGTCCTTTGCACAGTTAGGTGCCCTTTGTTTGTAAATCATCTCAGGGGAATCCACGAAGCCACTACTGGCAGTCAGAGGTGGGAATTTTGCGTAGTTTTCATGCTAAGCTTTTTCCCAAAAGTGCCCTGTTTCATGGTCAGTTCCTGGCAACAGTATCATGTAAACATCCTCCACGTGTTTTAGACCTCCTTCTCCATAAAATATTGTCCCAGTAGTCTTCTGTGGCACTGCTGTGGATGGAGAGGATTAGGGAATGCTTTGCATTTGTTAGAGTAAAATCTCTAGTCCCTTTTCCCTCCCTGTGAAGACAGAGCCCATCTCCAGGACAGGCAGTAAGTATCGTGGGTATCTTATTTCTTTTTGTTATCCTAGCTGAGCAGACAGTATGTTACCAGACAATGAAATGGAGAAACATAAAAAACTTCTACAGAATTCTTAAGAAGGTTGCAGATGCAGAATGAGTATTTGAGTTTGCTCCAAAATCTTTAAGGACGCAGGTGTAAACCCAAGGATTAAAAATTGGCTTACTTTATAAATTTGGAGTTACAAAAAATCAATTAGCTTGTCCTGTCCCATAGACTGTGAAATATCAGGGAGAGCAAAGAGAGATAATTAATCCTTCAGTTTGTAAAGAGAAGCAATAAACGTGAAAATTCAGGCTCATACTTTTAGATTAAAATTTGTTGTGGGCATATAATACTCTTCCAGGAAATTGGTTCTCAACTGGGAAACATGCTATCAGATGTAATAATGATATATGGGACCATCTCTTGTATGAGTTCAAAAGTGCTGTAACTTCTGCAACATCCTCACTTGGGAGTGCTGGGTGCTAAAGCTCAAAGCAGAGCTTTATGTGGTGAAAGCATGTTGCACTCCAAATGCATTTAGCAGCTGGATGAGCAGCACAAATATGGCTCCCAGTATGTGCCATTTACTTTGCAAACAGGGAGATTGATAAGTAAAGACCTGCTGGATTATTGCAAAAAAAAAAAAAAAAAGAGTAGGCATGTATTGAATAAGAGAAGAATATATGTGGATCAGCTATTGTGTTTGAGCAGTAATGAATGAGAGAAATATGCTGTCAGTGTGTTCATCACCAGCCTTTAATGACACACCATGACTATCTTCCCATCATTCATGTGTAGAGTGTTTAAGGCATGTGCTCAGGAGCAGCTCCAAAAGAAACAAGCAAACTACATCACTTCCTCTTGAACTATTCTCTCAGCAGTAATGTGAAAGTGGTGGAGCAGAAGGTTACATACTTGTCCAAATGGATTCATCAAATACCTGCATTTAAAAAGGTTTATAATGAATTGGTTACATTCTGATGAGGCAAGGAATGTTTTAAAGTGTGCATAAAAGTGATTCTTCTTTTTTTTTTTTTTGTTAGATTAAAAAATGTGTTATAGAATTAAAAATTTAGTTTGCTAGTGATGCATCATCTGTAGCTAAAATCAAGCAAAGGTAAGGGCTGCCACATCAAATCAGATACCAAATCTAGAGGTTGCAATATCATAGTGTCCCCCTGAAACAACTTTCAGAGGGAAAGGGTTCAGGGAGCAGAAGAGAGAGTCTTCACAAATGCACTTCTACAAAATGCAGCATTTGATTTAAGGTCTGATCTTGGATAAACTGCAGGTAAACTGAGTTATACAATTAAATCAGACTGGCAGGTTGCATATGCACATGAAGTATCAGGTTGCATGAGAAGCTGTGTGAAAACAGCATTAGACTGGGTCTTGAATTGCTTGAAAAGAAAGGGTGTTTTACATCACAGCAGGTTAAAACTTCATCTGGGCTTCTGGAGCACCATTGGCATAATCTGATTACTATCCAGGCAGGTGATGGCTGCTCCTGGATAGGCCTAAAGGAAATTAACATTGAAAGCATTGAGTGCTCAGTGGAAGGGGAGAGGAATTCTGAAGTTATTTGGGACTGAATGAATACTACAAAATAATCAATGCTGATAAATTTTAAGAAGTGTCTTGCCTGTTCAGATTTCTTAAGGTTTTAAGTACTGCTTAACCTTCCACTCTATCAAACTTGTTCTTGTATCCACTGCCCTTATGATTTCTAACTTGGTCCGAGACAGATTTGAGGGAGGTGTTGGGGCAGGGGGAGTGCTGTATTGGGTTGGTTGGTTTGAGGTTTTTAGTATTTCTGATTATTATGTTCTTTCACATAATTTGATATATTCTCATTATTCCCTTAAACTCATTCTATTAAGCTCCTATTTTGACACTAACATCTCATTCTAGGTGTTAAAGTACTGGCTATTCAATTATCTCAAAGTAAAGCCATGAGTTGTAATCTTTCCTTCTAAAGGAAATTATGGTTTACTGGCAGAGAGCCAGGGTGAAACTGACTGTCAAAAACTGTGTTGTGCATCTCTCCTGGTTTGTAACTTACTGGGATTTTCTTGTGCTTCTAATTTCAAGCTCTAAGCTTAGGCATTGCAATGCTTATCTTAATTCTTGCAAGCATAGTCTGATTATTTGCATTCATTTACAAGCCTTGTTCCTCAGACCAGTAGAAATTCTATTGCTAATTAATTGTGTCTAACTGAAACAGTAAGTGGGCTTTTAGGTCCATATAGGAAAACTAATAAAAACCAAATTTTTTTAATACCAAATACATGAAATGGTTTCTAGGTTTTGCATTTCTCATCACTAAGTCACTTTTAGTCCCCCTGCATAGGGTTTGAGTAGCCTCAGGAATGACACTGTGCCATTCTTTTTTATGTCATCATTTCTGATACAGTTAATGTTAAATTGAAAAACTTAATGTTCAGAACATGATTCTTTAGACATCATTGAAAGAGAGTTCTAGAAGAATATTTTTTCTTTATGTCCTGTCAGTTAAGGCTCAGTTTTCCATTCTGATCAAGGTGAAAAGACAACATCTCTGAGGTTTTATGCAGGTTGAAGGGACTGTCTGCTCACAGCTATGACTTTGCAAGGGCACCCCTTTCTTTGTATAAAATAAATGTGACACATTTAGGGAACTTCAGCTTCCTGCATGTAAGCTGCAGTAAAATACCACAGATTTACAGATAAAAGCCAATCCTGCATGAAAACCCTCATACTACTGCACAAATCTGCAATAACTGCATGGGAGGAGTCTGAAGGCTTTCACTGAGAATGGGATCAATATGCCAAATAATTTATTCTCTCAAAAAAGATTCTATCCAGGACTTGAAGATTCCTAGGAAGCACAAAAAATATCACTGGCGAGATCATCTCTCACCAGTAGATATTCATGGGGATCTCCGTGTATGTCACACTTGAATTTTAAGACTGTTAGAGAGTTTGTCACTGCTGAGGTAATTGCTAAAGGAACTTCTTAAGACTCTTCCCTAGAGCTGTACCAGTTAGAGAAATCTGGAATCTTAATCTGCTCAAAGCCTGAATGTGGGAAGAGTGGCTTGTGAATGACAAATAGTTAGAACTGCTTTCTAAGAGCTTCAGGGACAGTACTATACAGCCTGGAAATTGCTGAAACTGAGGATAAAAAAATCTAAACCTCTCATAACCTTTGTCCCTTGGAAAATTGGTTAAGTATGTCAGAAGAGATACTTTACTGTTCTCAAATGCTTCCTTTTAGGCATTCTTCCAGGCCAGCAATGGCTTTTGAATTTTCCCTAAAATACTACTTCAGAGCATTGGCCATCCACCTGTGCAAAGGGGAAGGGAGCAGAAGGCTTTTTGGAACTGCCAATTCCTTTAGGCACCTGACTCAAGTGACACAGGGATATTGCAGATTAGTTTCCATTTTCCATTTCAGGTCAAACCTTATATTTTCTTATATTAAGGCACTGAACATATAATTATGAGCTTTTTCTACCTCTTTAATTTTGTCTGAAACTGATCCTGACCCTTTGATTTTAATTACCCTGAGATTATCTTGAACTACATTTTAAAACCCTCTGTGGAGCAGACCCATGCTGTACATCTTAACTGTATTTCCCAATGTGAGGACTCCTGCTGTCCAGTCTTCAGCTATATTTGAACTGCATCCCAAAACTGAGGTTTGTAGTGAACACACACCTTCACTTACACCTCCCACCCCCACCAAGCCTGTCTCTAGAGCAGTACCTCCAATTCTAGTTCAGATGTAGGGTAGCTGGTAGTTATCCCTTCAATCTTCTCAGGAGAGAATTAAGGGCAAGGCAGTGCATCTGCTTAGGAATGTTAGTTGTTCACTTTGTGCCTTTTTTTATTCTGACTTTTAAAAGTGTACCCACCAGTATAAACAGATGGGGCTCAAAAGAGCAATTAGATTAGCAGAATTTCAAAACCCATGGCTTTTTATGACTGTATCTGTCTTGTCTTGGCCAAGAAAAATTATAATTCCATCTGCATAAAAGATGCTTACCACCTTCTCAACAATTTGTTCACTGTTATCTCTATTGGTATGCACTCCCATACCCTTCTCTGGTTTCTTATCACTGGTTGCTAACTCTGAGGAAAACAGCAAGAGGCAGGACTAACAGGGAGAGTTAAATTAGCCCACTTCCACACTTTACCTCCAGTAAATCTGCACGTGAATAAAAGTCTTCAGTAACCAGAAGAGATAATAGAAGAAAAACCATCGTTCAAGAGAAGCAAATCTCTGGCTGACTTCTCAGATGAAGGACTTTGCAGGTGTTCCCTGCAATGCTGTTCTAAGTCCATATCCTCTTATTGTAGACCTGATACTACTCATTCCATGTAGCTTTGGCATAATTATTGGCTTAACCTTAAACCATCCTCTCTCACAAAAAGAAAGCACCTTGCCTCTGCACAGATGAGGTGTCAACTCTCCACAGCAAAGCGCTGCTCCTGTTTCTGCAAGGAGAAACCTCATGCAGATACTGGAATTAAGCTGGTCTAAAAATACATCTAGCATCTTCTCTTTAACAGAGAATGACAGATCACTGTTGGGATTAAAAATGCAGCTTTACTGCCTGAAAGAGTTTTTTCTTATCCCTGTATTTCATTCTGTGTTCAAAAATTCACCTGGAAAACTCTAAGCTTAGAGCTGATTGTACAAATAAATGTTCTGAATAAGGAAATAGAAGAAAATATCATCATTAATTTTATCTAACATGAGGAATCCTAAAACAAACCAGTTACTCCCACAAGAGATATCACACTCTGGAAAGAACATGGTAATTTATGCTTGACAGCACAAAGCATAATGCGTTGTATTTTCCAGATTTATACCAGGTAAATCATGAGCTTATCTTTTACTTTGAACTTATTGATCATTAAAATCATCTGGTAAACCCCCAGCCTTCTAATAAAAACAGCCTGATCATAAGAGGAGTGTCAATCATTGGAGACAGGGTCTATGAACAGGCTGAGTGCTGTGCACCTAATTAGGTTTGGCTGAGCTAACTGCACTCTGAGCATATCTTCCCCTGCTTCAGCTGCAAAACCATCCTCAAGGCACAGCTAGTTTCCTATTCCCACTGTGCTGCCTTAATCTAGTAAACTTCCACCTCTGACCTCAATAAATATTTAATTTTCTTCATAGCAAGATGCTTGCTTTGTTCATCTGCAAGATTACTCACCCTGATCCCATCTCTGCATTAAATGTTTTTAGATTTGGGCATATCTATGAAGACAGATACAGAAGAGATAGAGAGGGATATATATGTGAACATATGATATATGTAGGATTATATCATATGAACATTAGCAGAGAGGCAAGGCAGACAGTACATAATTTCTGGAATAGAAATGCTGCAGACTTTTCTGCAACAGTTTCTGGCAGTTGGAAGCAATCAAACACAAACACCTTGCTGCTTAGAACAAAATCAGAAATTTTCTGTGATGGCTTCAAGGAACTAAAAACTAAAACAATTTTCATGAAGAAGTGAGAGGGAAGGGAAGCTTTCTTCCTGTGCAAAGATTTCTATGTGAAAGAAAGCAAGCCATGACTCTTAATGATAGGTGAGCATTTCTGCTTCGTTGTAGATGTTAGGCTTATCTTTTATATTTTTCTCTGCCATTTTCAAAAAAAAATCTCTATTGAAACTGAACCTTGAGAACCAAAACTAATATTGGAGTTTATTTCAGAGCTGACTGAAGTGAGGATATTGATTTTCATAGGTTTTGTATCAGCTTCTTGGTGTACTACATTTCTCATTCAGCCATGTAGTATTTGGGATAATATTTTTCTGCATACCAGAGGGTCCTAAATGCTGCTATCAGCTAGAGAAGCAAACACTGTCATCTTGGTCCATACTGAATTGAGTGTGTGTGAAGCCTTTCCTTACAAAAGCAGATTTGTTATGTTATTTTGGTGGTTGTTACGGTGCCACGTACCTGGCAGAAATCAAAGTCCTGGTTTGGTTTTTTGGGGTTTTGTTGTTTGGGGTTTTTTTTTAAATGTGCGTGCAGTGTACCTAAAGAAATAACACGGCTTTCAAAATACTTGGATTCTAGCATCTAGGATTTCTCTGGAAATGGCAGAATTTGCTAAATGTCTAAACCCTTAGTTTAGCTGAAAATATTCATCATCCCCCTTCTCCTACCCCACCACTCACATGCACCAGCCTGATGTCGTGGCACTTTCTGCCTTCCATAACAAATTTGGTGCATGGTCACAAACACATTTTTCAGTAATGACTGTGACATGCAAAGGATATGATTCAGCAGGAGTAACCACTCACTAATAGCACATTTACATTCCTATTGATTTGACAGGAGCTACTAAGCAACTGAGTGAGGTAAATACTTACTTGCCTGTGTAAAGGCAGCAAAATGCTTTGAACTCTTGAATCAGAGCCTGGTAAAGGGTAAGTATCGTGTTCCTTTGTAAATCTGTTTGATCATCGTTTTCAGGGAAAAAAATTAAACCAAATGGACTTCCTTTGGGTTCATTAGGTGTCTACTGAAAATGGTTGTTTCAGGGTAATAGAAACCTTTAGAAATCTTTTTCCTCTTGGAACTTCACCAGCCACAAGCACAATGGGGGGCGGAGGGAGGAAAGTCTTACATCCCATTGTCTCCACGGGACTCCCTGTTCCCTACTGAACACCAGTGTCAATTTTTCCGAACAGCTTTGTCTTTCTGCCAAAGATAATGGACGTGTTTGAAGTGTGTGGGTAAAGATTAAAACCTTGTCACTCACATATGGGTTTTTAGGTATTTCAGTAATCATTCCTTCCCTGTAGTTTGTGGATGCTTTGCAGTACTTAAGACTAAACTGTACTAAATCCTAGCTTCAAATATCTCAACAAAGTAGTAGAGCTCTAGGTATCAAAATCACGTACATCACAATTTATATTTTTTTTTAAATCATTGTGGAATTAAGTTCTCTAAAAAAGCTCTATCTGTCAGCTCTTTTGTTTTCTGGGAGGCTTCTGGTGTGTGGTTTTGCTCCTCCTAGAATGTGGCAAAATGAAACTAAAGGAAAAAAATGTCTGCCTCCTTTCTGAACTTAACAACATGATTTTTTCCAAACACAGAAGAGAGTTCAAGACCATAAAAATATTATTGCTAAATTTTAATCCCTTGAAAATAAGGTCAGGCTAAAGCAAACAAAGTCCATTGAGGAGAAGTTGGTTTTTTTAAGGCATTAACTTCAGTGGTGCTGTGAAAGTCTGCTCCAGTGTAGGTTCACTATGCAAATGTCAAATAGGAATGTGTTCTCCAAGTCTCTCCCTGCATGGTAGTTGAGGGATAAAACTTAATTCTGGGCAGATCGTTCCTCACCAGTATCTCAGGACCAAATGCACACATATAGCATGTCCTCTGCGTCACCAGGGCTTGGCTGGCTGAGAGAGACACTGTGTGACAGCAGTCAGTGGTGAGAGACTTCAAGGGCCTGCAGTGAGAAGAATGACTGGGCAGGGAGGAGAAATAGTTACCTGAAGTCTCATATTTGAGCCCTTATCAGCAACAGATTTTTCTCATTCATCCCTCTGTGCCTGTCACTATTCAGTTACAATTCCACCTTGGCAAGCACTGCCACAGAGGAACCACCAGCACGAGTTTAGGTACTGTGTTTCCTGTCCTTCAAACAACCTTGCACTTGGCCTTGCTGAGCCTCATGAAGTTCTCATGGGCCAAGCTCTCCAGCCTGTCTGGGTCCCTCTGGATGGCATCCCTTCCCTCCAGTGTACCAAGAACACCACACAGCTCAGTGCTGTTGGTAAATTTGCTGAGGGTGCACTCAACCCCACTGTCTGTGTCACTGATGCTAAAACGTGCCAATCCCAACACCAGCCCCTGAGGAACATCACTCATCTCTGGTCTCCACGGGAACATTGAGCTGTTGGCTGTGAGTATGACCATCTAACCAATCCATTACCCACCAAGTATCCATCCACCAAATCCATGTCTTCCCACTTCAGGGACAAGCATGTCACTGTGAGGGACAGTGCCAAGTGCTTTGCACAGCTCCAGGCAGATGATGTCAGTAGGTCTTCTCTTATCCATCACCAACTAACCCCATGCCAGCAGGGGTTGACTTGCCCTTTGTGAAGCCATGCCCTCAGGCTGTCATCACTCTCCTCCTTATTTTCCATATGCCTTAGCATAGTTCCCAGGAGAATCTGCTCCAGGATCTTGCCAGGCACTCAGGTGAGACTGACTGACAGGTAGATTATGTTCTTTTGAAGAATACACTGACAGAAAGGGACATGGAAATACTTCCTCAGAAGAAACAGAACTGCTGGCCTGGTTTCCTACAACTGGAAGCCAGAATGTCCCTTTGGGGGCTCCACCCAGGTGAGACCGTACACTGAAGTCATGTTAGGAAAAAGGAGGTTGGTTGCTTGTGCAGATTCTTGAAAATACAAACTACCTTATAAAGAATCATCTCATGGTTAGTGGTAGTACAAGATGGATAGTTGGACTGGATGATCTCAAAGGCCTCTTCTGACCTTGATAATTTTGTGATTTTATCATCTCTGAAAAGCTTTCTGTGGCAATTCTCACTGTATCTGTCACACTTCAGGAAAGCAGATTTTCTGAGGACAAGAGAGCAGAGTTGTGTGTTGCCTTTAGAGAGCATTATAACCTATAATCCAAGGTGGCTGGGTGACTTCACTGGTTGCTCCAGCCAAAGGGCTGAACATGAGCCATACCAAGACAGAAAGCTCTGGGATATGTCAGGAAGACACAACTGTTATGGTGCAATGAAGAGACAGAGATGTTTGGGGGGCAATTCCATCTGTCTCTGCCAAACTCCTGAAGTCCTGTTCTTTCCTCCTCACTCAGCTTTCTCAGTGACTGCTGATCAGGTTATATTAAAACTAAGAGTGGACTTACACAGTCCTTAACTCTGTCCTTTGGCCTCAGGAGATCACTGAGTTTGGAAACAAATGCAGTTTGTGTGCTGTTTTTCTGTACAACACAAGTGGCATTAAAAATTGAAAGCATTGCAGTAATATTGATCCACCAAACCCTTCACTAAAAATATCACTTTTTTCTATGTTTCAAATTACAGCTAAATTGCCAGCAATAACTTCTGAAAAACCATCTATTGCTGCTTGGCTGTTCACAGTAACTGGGGCTTGTACACTGCAAACCTCTCAGTGCTCAACAGTCAAAGGTTTTGTGCAGCAATTTGAAGTGCCCTCTTGTGAAAACAGCAGCTCTGGTTTTATAACTAGAGCACTACCATAATATTGTTTTTACTAGCTCAAGGTTCAGTTTCAATACAATAATAAATAACAAAACCCTCTTCAAACAGCTCCTTAAAAATACAGTAGTTTAAAAAAGAAACTGCATAGACAGCAACTCTTCCTGTTTAGGGAAATGACTAAAGGCCATGCAGTCTCTCCCTCCTGTACAGGAGGAAGAGGAGAAAGAGAGAAATGACAAGAATCAGCTACTGCTGTCCTGAATGATGGAGCTGGCACCCAACATCGTGTAAGTGGCCTGATCTGATCTGTAGTGTGTGCATGCTGCTCTCATGAAGGGGATGCCTGCAGGACTTCCAGGCACCGGCAGTTCATTTTCTGATTCACTGTTTTTAGAAGCTGCATACCCAGTCTATTTTTCATCTAATTAGTGATAGCTGTGATATTGTTAATGTCTTCTGAGGCAATGGGGCTAAAATCTGTATACTTCTCTGACAGTAAGAAAAGTACATTACCTTAAAACTAAAACCCTTTGAAAAACAGGAACAAATTCTGGTCATTCTTATGCTATGAATTTGACACATCCCCACAATATAAATAATGTTATCCCAGAATCACACTGTCCAAAATCAGTGTTTTTCTGTCATCTGAGATAAATTTGAGTAAAATTCTGTCAGCTGGCTTTGAATTTCCTAGAATCTGGCAATAAGCCAGCCCAACTTAGGTTCATGTGAGCTGGAGAGCTCCAAGTAGTCTCTCTTCAAGTACCAGCCTTAACTAAAATATTCTCATTTCAAGCTTCCTTGCAAATCATTAGTAAGTATTGACTTTAGTTTTAGTTTCTGTTTATCTTTAAGAAGCAATGCCTTGAAGCTCCTGTGTACCAATTCCTTCTTTCCATTATGTGTATTGATTTGCCAAAGGATATTCTGTCGTGGTTTGGAGCCTTGTTCTCAGAATTTTAGTAAACTGAAAATCTGACACATTATAGGCCTTCAAACTTCAGACTGCACTTGCAATTAATCCAGTGGATTTCTCTCATACATCTAACAATTAACAGAAAACTAATTTGAAAATGTAAACAACATTATAATGCTTACCCAGCTACAAATTATATTATACACAGCTACGTTTATGGTAAACTGTCTGCAAAAAATAGAGAATGGTGATTCTCTGAAGTAAATACTGCTCCAAGTAAGGTTATGATTCTATGAACTGTTTTAAGGTACTGGATGTAGGTAACTACATAAGTGGCCTGATAGGCAAAAGCTGCTTTGAGATTGCTTTCAGCGAGAGCCACCACCCACTCACTTTAATGGATGAACAGGGGAAGCAACTTCATGGGTAATTTTTTTTCTTCTGAGAAATAACTAACACACCTGAGCAGGAGAGAAAAACTCTTTAGAATCATACACATATACTCTTCACATATTTAAGGAAAGCCACCTGTTGGAAGCAGTTCCATGAGCAGACAGTTGGTGAGAGATGGCAGCATGGTTAAATGAAAAAATAAATATCAGTTCACTCACAAGTCCTTTAATTTTGCCCCTATCTCTCCAAAAGGCAGTAGTATTTGGGGTTTGTTTCAATTAATATTTAGCCTTGAATTACATCACTGCATGCTTGTGGTGCATTTTGGTATGCATTCAATTATGTAAATATTTTATAAAGAACAAACTGCATTTGCTGTTCAACATTTTATTTTGAACATTCTTGGGACGCTCTCCTTAACCAAGAAAAGGCATGTACTCATGTTTTTTCTTGGAGAAGTGCACAATAATTTCATTAGAGCTACTATAGAAAATCATTAAGAGTTTACTCTTTGTGTATATGGAAATGATTTTTCATTTGTATTTATGAAGAGAGGGGTTAAGAAATACAAGGCAAGGTTATCTGAGAGGAGTAGAAAGGCACTAACAGTGTGAGTGAAAGCAATTGTTTTCAAATGTAACTTTTTCTTTCTTTTTCTCTTTTCAATTTTACTGTTGACAAAACTGGCATTGAGTTTTGTCTCTGAGTGATTTTTCTTTTCTTGAACTTGTGAGTTCATTTTCTTGCATGACATATCCATGGATGGATAGACGGGATGTCAGTCCAACATCTCAGCAAAGTTAGTCCAGCCTAATCATTGCAGAAATGCTTGGTTTTCTCTCTGCTTGCTTATTGGCATTGCCACCCTTGAGTGTCCTCAGGGCATGCATCACATGGCAAATCCATCACCTGATGGGTCAGCAAAGACACATGACCACATCCCCTCTGTCACGAGCAGTCTCCTTGGTCCCGTGCTTGAGAAAATGCTCCAAAACTTCTGTTCCCATCTAAGCAATAACAGGAAGTATTCACCACTGTGAGAGTCTGTCCTGCTGCTGCTGTACTTGCTCTCAGAGGAGTTTGCTGGTTTACTGAAGGAGGTATCAAGTGAGGTTGCTAAGTCATGCAGATCAGAAATAGTTATGTAACATTTACATTTCTCTGTTCTCTTCCCAGTTCTACTGTCCCACATCCCCATGGTCTGTCTCTCCCTGTAATTCCACTGATACTCATCTCTGGTTTTCACATTTCTTGTCATCTAGACCATATTTAGGTGTCTCCATGATTCATCTTCTTGTGTATCAGCTAAAGTTTACTCTCTTCTTCAGAGATCTTTATGCTTAATTTTACACTCCTTTTTGCATCATTAAACCCAAAAATTATCATCCAACTGTGCAAAGGATCAGGGCAGCAACATGGAAAATAAAGCTGCAACACCTAAAAGCACTGTCAAATGGCTGTACTTGAAGGTTTGGAAATTGGGGTGTTCCCTAACATCATTTGCACTCTTCCTTCTGCCTCTTTATACATTTTCTCTAGAAATCATGAAATACAGGTGTAAAAATCACAAATGTAAATGATGGGGGAAATTCATTAAAGTTTAGGTGCATACCAGCATTTTAAATCAAAGGTCATGTAGTTTTAACAGTGCCCTAAAGGCCAGCAGGTCCCTTCAGTTCCCAGTTCTGAATTACCAGGCATGGAAGGATAAATACAGCTGACCTTAAGTTAATTCTTTCCCTAAACTGTGGGTGACCCTTTGATATTTTTGATTTTGAGAGCCTTTCTCTTGATTTTAGATTTTGTTACCGGTACAGTTTGTTTAAAGAAAAGCCAACAAAACACCCATTTAGTAATTTGCTTAATTTCTGCAAACAATACCTGTTTGTTTTCCCTGCCACTGCATGTTCTTGTCCCACCTGTTCTCTGTAGGTGTCTCTGAGGTTTTGGATCTGTGCTAAAGATGGGATGTATGACATCCATTCAAATTCATATTGGCTTCCCTTTCCACTGCCAAATTTCACAGAGGAGCATTGGCCCAGAGGTGCCCCAAACAGGCAGCCAGCAGCTTAAGGATGTCTTGGCTTCCTGATTCTTCCTGCTGATAATGGCAGAATTGCAGGAGTTCAAAATTTGTCATTTCCACTCCCGTGTGTGACAGGGGTGAAGGAAGTGGGGAAGTTCACCCTAGCTGCCTACTAAAATCCAGCTTTAGCAGAGCTGTGCTTCCATTACTCAGCTAAATCTAGGTCATATATAAAAATACCAATTCACCAAATAAGTGGTTAAAATTTGACAGGGACTGACAATAAAAAGATGCTGACCTTTGATTTCTTATTTTAAGCTCCTCATTGATTTCTTCAAATAATGTCAGGGCCAGTCTCATTAATTTTTTTCCATTCTGTTTGAAAAGAGGGTGTAAAACAAATTCCTCAGCTTGTAAAGAGATTACATTAAAGCCAATATTTTCTCTTTGGTCAGGTGAGTCAGTTTTGGAATCAGTCGTTTGCTTTTATAAGTGAAAGCCTTTAGAGGAATTTCTACCCCACCCAGGCAGCTAGCACAGCTTTGTTTAATGTTTTGAACCCTGCCTGGCTCCAACAGATAATATCCATATTTATTGATACAGAGGTCTTGTGTGAACATGACCAGAAATTCTTTGTGCTCTGCAATCTCACCCCACTCGTGCTGCAGGAAGCAGCTGACTGGCCTTTCCCACCCACCACTTCCTTTGGAATGAAGATGATATCTCCCCACAACCACTGCCTACAGACAAGATGCCACAAGCAAACAGGTGTTTTCAGCAGGCAGGCAGGAAGGGAGAAAAATAAATAAACCTGAGACTGCAGGAGAGGAAGAAGACTGTGACACACTTTCTAATATCCTCCATGTCAAATTTTATCCCAGACCTGCAACCAGCAAATCCTGCCTGTCTCAGATCCAATGAAAGGGCTTTTGACTGCCTTAGAGAGCAGGACTAGACAGTTATGTTTAAAACAAATAATAACTAAACAAAGGGAGAGTCATTCAACAAAGTCAAGTTTGCCAGCAAGCTTTCCTGTGGATAAGTATGCCAGTGTTTGCTAGCCTTGCAAAATTAGCCAAAGGTCATATTGGCTGTTTCCCAAATTGCAGACAAACCTTTGAGTGCACCAAAGCCTTCGGTTGCTGCTGCAGAATCACACCCTTCTGCTTATGTCCTTTAATGTTTATGTAACCTTAAGTCTAGAGCCAATGAAAAAGGGTTTATATTTTTTCTAAAAATGTCAGCCCATGTTTAAAAACAAAACAAAAAAGCCCAGCCCTTCCCCACAAAGAGACCAATTCAAAAACTTCTAAAACAATGACCTTTAAAACCTGTATCTTGTTTTGGCATGTTAAAAAATAACAAACAAAAAATTCCTAGATTTCTGTTTGAACTGACTTCCCGTTGGTACTTACACTGATATTGTATTTAAAATTATGCAGATGGTATCATTGATTAATTAAATTATCATTGATTTTGATACTTTTGCTTCAAAATCTGTACAAATGCTCATATATGTTTAGATACTGTCTGAACAGAGGGGTATCAACATGTTGTAAGAGAAGGAGGATAAGAATGGTTTCTAGAAACAAAATAAAAAAGCTCAGATGGATTTCCCTTTTCTTCCCCATCTTACAACTGAAGTAACTTTCAAATTATACTTACTAGTTCATGCAAAGCTAGCCAGATCTACTTTGATTTACCATTGGAATTAACACAGTTGAAACCAATTAGAGCTAATTAAAGGAACCTGCCAAGCGAAGGCTTCAGAGAGAGCACCCAGTTTGGCAGGAGAGTGGAAAAAAAAGCATATATAGTTTCCACTAAAAGTCCCATTTTTATATATATGGCCATGGAGTAAAATAAACTTGGGTTTTAAATTCACTGCAAGCAAACTAAGCAGTCCTGAGGCAGTGAAATCCCCCAGAGGACATCACTTCCTATTTCCAAGCACAAGCTTTAATCACAGAATCACTACCTGCTTGTTTAAGTTCCCCCTGATGCCTAACACTTCCCTTCTGTCCTTGCCACAAGCCAAGTCTCTGCTGCTTCAGCACCAGCCTCAGTGCCTGGAGATGAGCACAGCCCAAAGTGCCAGGCAATGAAAGTACATTAAATCTGTAAACGCAACAACCACAGATGGTCTGGCAGAAAATGCACCAGTAAATTCAGAGCAGAAGAGACAATGGTCAGCAGGTCATATTTGAGACACAGAGTAGGAAATTATGATTTCTGTATGATTCCCTGGTACTTCACTTCAGAGCTCTAATCAATGTACTTGTGAGCAAGCTTCCTGCAGCAAAACTCTTCCACTCCTGAGGAACTGGGTAAAATCCTCCTGCTTGGCAAGTCTGCATTGACAACCCCTGTGCCCTGTTAGCCATTTTCTCCTCAAGGTTAACTCTGCCACTGAATTTCTCTAGCAAACTGAACAATACTTGTTGGTCTTTGTCACAGAAGAAATGGCATTTCTGACTTTGTTTCAGGTTGCCAGAATGAATGAAAGGCAGGGACAGAAACTAGAAAAAATGTTTTAAAGAGCAGGAAAGAAAATTTAATATGTGTCACAAACCCAGCTATGTTAACATTCAAATGTCTTAATTTCTCATTAAATCTTGGACAAGATGATTTAAAATAAAAGGAGGAAGTTGATGTTTCAAGCCATTACCTTGGCTTTTTCATGAGACATCAGTACTTCAAAAGTAAGAAAATTTAGCTGGGCTCTTCAACCAAAAAAAAGCTGAATTTGCCAATAAGTTCATTGTGGCAACAAGTAGTGACATTTTTCTCCCACTTACATAACAAGATTTGTGTACACCTTCAACTACCAGCTTTCTACATTAATTTCTCCCAGTTAAAATATTTTTCAGTATTACTGTTCCAGTTCTCCAAGGAATACTCACAAGACTCTTACTTCTGTTTACAGCCAGAGGCACTATCACTATACAAGAACTAAATCTGTGCACAAAATTAAGGAGTAGCTTTGGGTTTTGATTGGGTTTTTTGGGTTGGTTGGGTTTCTTTTTTATAATTTGTCTAAACAAACTACTTCTTTTGTATACATACACATGTCAACCTTCTACCACCTCACCTGCAATTGGGTTGTTGCAAGGAGGGACAGGAAATCAGTGTGTGAGATCTGTATATAAATATATAAAATTCCCTTCCTCAGCCCAAAATATGAGAGTCCTACTCAGCAAGGAAGTGCCCTGTGAGAGGGGAGGGAAGAAAACCCCAAGCCAGTTCTGTTCTAAAAGTATGGTAACATATTCCTTTTGAAGCTTGAAAAGTCAGTCTGGGTTTGTTGCATACATTGGTGTTTTCTCAAGCTCTCAGCACTGTTGCAGTGCTGCTGCCCTGCTCTGCTGTTCCAGCTTCCCTGCAGCACAGAAAGTTGTTCCACAGGCTTCACAGGGAAACACACTCCTCAGCCTTTTTTCATGGTAAATGCCTGATCTAATAATTTTTGGTGTGGGTTGCTGAACCTATTTTATAGAAAGTCCTACTTTGCTTTCCTCAAATACTTTAGTGCAGTTCTTGCTCTAAAATGTATGGTGAAAACTGCTAAGAAACCTAAATGCAAGACACAATGTACAACTATAGGAAAAATATTCTAGATACAAGCAGGCTTTTCAATGTATCAGGAGAAAGCCACGAGCAGACTGACTAGGAAGGTTCTAACCTAACTCAAACTACAAATGAGACTCATTTGTTAGCAGGAAATGTTAGCAGAGTGCTGGCAGGCCTGCTAATGGCCCCTTCTGGATTTAAAATGAACAGATACATGTTAGAGTGGGGAACAGCTGGAGGGGAGGAGAACCCACTAACAGAGATCTATTTATTGGTACACCTGGGCTGGGTGAGTTTCTGGAAAGTTGCTGTGTAGAATCACTATTTCATTTTATTAGAGTTCTTGATTTCTTTTTAAGGAGATTTTGCATTACTTGAATTTTACTCAGAAAAGCTAACAAACTCTATATGCTCTATTTATTACTGAGTACAATTCCCTGAATAAACTCTGATGGAAAAAGAAAACTTAATTTTAAAATTTCTTTTTCCACTCAGTGGATCTATTTCTAGAGCAAACAGCAATACAAATCAGCCATGTCTATTGATGAATAGTGGCACTGTGATAAATGTCTAACAATTATTGTCATAATCAGATCTGTATTTTAATTGCTGTGTTAAAATTCTGAGAGATAAGGGACCTGCTTCAAGGTAAAAATCATTCAAATCAACATACAAAATGATCTGGTCCAATGCTTTGGTATACTACCTCGTAATCACTTTATATCAGTTCCTAAAACTTGATGTGAGCCACTGACTTTAGACTGGTATGGTTTATAATCTAGTGATGGATTTGGTAAGACATAGAGCAAAAAATGAGGGAGGAATTATGGGGTTTATTTTTCCCCAAAAGTAAATACTAAACAGAGAGAAAGATATTGGAGGAGATATGAAATAATAAATTCTGTCACTGAGACACAAACTTCATGGGTAGAGACTAATCAGAAAAGATTCAGCATCACACCTGATGTGCTTAGGTCATTTGAGAGGTCCACATGTCTTTGTTTGCTACAGTAGCTGCATTATAATGGACGTTTATCACATCTAGAGAAGTTTACTCTGGTTTTCTCTTGCACCATGACTTCAATTTAATGCGTACGTGGTTTTTAGACTCTTACAGGTAACAGCTTTCTTTTAGTTGCTAAACAAATAGGAGTAATCCTTTACAAAGAAAAATCATATAACTTTGGGAGGCTTTTGGAGGAGGTAACCATGGGGTATGCCCCGGACTTCAGACATTACTAGGATAGGATAGGACAGGACTCTGGCTCTGCCAGGTCAGACTTAAGGTAGTGTTGGTGTGAATCATCTGGTTTAACAAAGGAACATTTTCAGAAATAATTAGGTTAGTTCCATTCACTAATATAAGAATCTAAAAGCAAAATGTGTGCATCCTTGAAAATATAGAAAATAGAGGGAAAGTCGGCTTGTTTCTAGATACATTCTAGATACATTGCAGGCTTCTTCCAGATTGAAGCCTGCAATGGGAACACTATTTTTTGGAGGAAAATGTCGTGAAAATTGTATGCAAATTTCTCCAAGAGAAAAATGAAACAGCCTAAAACTTATCTGAAACGTTCCTATAACTGTGCTTCAGCCTTTGAACGTGCTTTCTATAAATAACCATTACAAAACACGCTGGTCTATTTCAAATTATGATTTGTTGTGAAAGACTCTACTATATTGCAGGTCTTACGTTACAAACCAAAATGTCCCCTGATTCTCGGCGTTGATCTAGTGAAGGCTTTGGTTTACCTAAGGTTTGGTTTAGGGGTTTTATTTAGCTCTATAGTTACTGCCTAGGAATGGTGCGTGTCGTGACGAGGGGCTCCACCTCGCCATGGGGAGACCTTCACTGCCTGCACGGGCTTTAGTGGCCTGAGCGAGCCTGAACGGAGTTTGTGGAGTGAAATAAACGAGGATCAGTGCCCACCTCGGCCCCGAAAGGTACCCCCGTAGGAAGGTACCCCGATAGGAAGGTACGAATACCCCGTTGTTGCTGACGGACAGTCTCCCCAGGCGGCTGCAGAGGCAGCAGCTCGGCCCCGGCCCCGCAGGCCCGGCTCCCCTCGAGCAGTTCGGGTCGGGCTCCCTCGGCCGGGACTGGGCTGCGCTGCCCCGGGCCCGCGGCGCTCCCTCCGGCGCTCCCGGGCCCGGCGGCCATGGCCGGGCCGTGCGCGGAGCCGCCGCAGCGAGGGGCGGGCGGGCAGGGCCGCTACGCCACTTTCGTAGCGCTGGAGGAAATGGCTGCGCATTGGGCAGCGCGGGCTGCGGGGCCGCGTGTGCAGGGCGAGCGCGGCGTAGCCGGCTCTGTGAATAGCGCCGGCGGAGCGGCAGGAGGAGGAGGAGGAGGCGCCGCGGCGGTTTGGTACCGAGCGGAGAGGGAGATGCACACGGCACTCGAGTGAGGTAGCTATAAAACCCCATTTGTTTACATGCCCTCCCCCACAGCCGCCCGGCGCCGCGGAGCGGGTGGTGGCCGGCCCGGGCCGCGCCGGGGCGGGGGGGCGGCGGTGCGGGCGAGGAGCCTTGGCGGGGACCGAGCGGCGGTAGCGGACAGCGGCTCGCCCGCGATGCGGAGCGGCGAGAGGGGCGCGCGGCGGCGCGGCCGCCTCATCACGTGGCGGCGGGGCGCGAGGCCGCGGGGTGCGCGCGGGGGGCCGGAGGGCGGCGGGCGGGGGGGCCGCGCCCGGGCTCCCCCCGAGGCGGCGGAGCGCGAGGCGCCGCCGCGGCCCTGGCGCATCCCCCCACCCCCTTTCTTCCTCTGCTCGTGAGGCGACCATGCGGCAGGTAAATCCTCCCCGCCCCCGCGCCCCGAACCGGGGGCCCGGGACGTGGCCGCGGCGCTGCGGCTGCTCGGGCGGACAGAGAAAGGGGGCGGCGGGGGTCGGGGGCTGCGGCGGGCCCCGTGTCCCGGCGGGTTCGAGCCGCCCGGTGCCCGCTCTCCGCTTCCCTCCGGCAGCCTTCCTGCCGGGAGTGCGGCTTTGGGCGCGCCCGGCCCTGCCGAGCTCGCTCTCGGTGCGGCCACGTGGAGGCCGCGGGTGCGGGGGAAGGAGCCGGAGCCGGCCCTGGCCGCCCGGCGTGGGCGCTGCGGGTGTGCGGGGCGGCAGCGCCGTGCGGGGCCCCCAGGACTTGGCGGTGTTTGGGGACGGCCTGGGACGGCGGGTGATGAACAAGCCAGGCCATTAAATCTTGCAGGGTTTACGGTTGGGATTTAGCGCTAACCGCTGCGGAAAAATCACTCGGGCTGTAACCTGCACGTAACCTTAAATAAGGGTAAGGGCCGAAGGGTCAGGAGGCTTTGTCACTGTGCTCTACAGACACAGAAATTATGAGCAAAAAACATTGATTGCCTGTTCTCAACCCTCTCTGCTGCTTATGCTGCGTCCTTTGGAAACACACACTTAACGTTGAAACTGCGGAATAAAATTGCTCTTTAAAATTTCTAGCTATCTTTGTCGTTTTTGGGCCTCTTTGTAGAAGTGTTCATGCCTGCTAGTTGATAAGACTCTCTGAACAGGAGTTGCCCGAGTAGAAATACTTCTGGTTTCTAGCACTCCTAATGCTGTATGTGTGTAAGTAGCAATCATAATGTGTTTTTTTTTTATTAAGGTAGGATCTTGTACCATAACACCAAGGGAGCCTGTGATAACCTCGAGCCTGATACAGAGCTGAGAAATGCACACTGGAAGACCTGGTTAGTTTTCAGACCAGCGGAAGCAGTTGTCATCTAGTTAACAAAAGTAATCCTGGCATGTTCCAGTGGGTATGTTCTTGTATCCCTTTGGGTAGTAGTAACTGACACAGTGACATAAAAATAGAAAACTTTCTATATTAAAAAGGCATTATATGAGATTTTTTTAATTGGACTTTAACAGAGAATGCAGAGTTTCCTCTGCTGAATAATGTGCTTTGCTTCAGATGTGCAGGGAAATAGGAATTGGGACTGAGGCATGCTATGTAACTCCAGAGTGAGGGACTGATGTTACTCTGTAGGCTAATAGTCTGGCATGGCAATGTAAGACAAGAACTGGAAAAAACACCGAGGTCCCCAAGAACATTGACCAGCTAAATTTACTTTAGCAGCTAAATTCTTGTGCTAATGGTTAAAGTAAAATTAGTGGTGGTGTCCTGCAGTATTTTTATTTTAGACTGCTTTTAACTCATACTTTAGAGTAAAAAAGTATGCAGCCATGCAACCTATTTCTAAAGGAGAATAGGGTCTACATAGATGGACAGACTGTGAATTAATTGTGTGTGTTTGATGAGATTAATGGTGGCAGTTCCATATTGCATTATATTAGTGTCCATGGGTGGGTGCAGAGGGGTTATTATACACTGTGACCTCTCTGGAATAGGCAATATGACTGGAGATTCTGGCTACATTAAAAAAAAAAAAAACACTCCAAAAATATGAGCTTTGTTTCAATTAATATCTGTGTGGGTCTTTGTGCTTTGTAGGTCTTCCAGGTTGGCTTACATAAAACCCGAGTATTAAGTTTGCAGCATATATCCAGTCAATCATGAAGTGTGCAATTACAGCAGAGCTGTGGTTTAAAGTTATTCAAATATGCTCACAGGCTTTGTATTAATGGATGTTTTTCCCGTTGCAAGAAAATAATTTCATTAAATTGGATCATCAGGGTAATTCAGACATGTTCTAGAAAGTTTACTTGATATGAAAAAGCACATGCTGACCATCATTACTTTGACACTGAGATAAGTATATATATATATGTATGGCAAAATTAATGTATCCAACATGGCATAGGTTTCCTTCCTGGTCTTTCACTAAGTCAGTCAAACAGCTTTAATTTACTCTTTCTATTCTTAATACATTTTCTGCAAAGCAGTGGCTGATTCAAGTCTGAAGAGGCTTTTTAAGTAGTGCCCAGATCACACGGACTTCAAGCTTGTATATAGTCCCTAAGGAAGTGTGTTTGGACTTGTTTGCCTTTGCAGTTTCAATGTCGTTTGATCATGACTGTGCCTATTGTAAAGACTTATTCCTGTCTCTTTTTTACAGAAGTGGAAGTTTGTTTTGAATGTGTGATAGGCACTTGATAAACCAGTGATGAAGTAAATCAATTTGAGAACATTTATGTGTCCTCATCAGCTGGAATTGCTGATTAAAATTACAAAAGCTACTTAAAAGCCAAAGTCCGTTAAAGTTTTTCTGTAAGTTACAATTTGGTCATTTACTGGAGTGAAACTTGGTGAAAGGATGGTGGCATCAGTACAGACTGATGGACAGACATAACTGCATGTGCCAGCAGTGAAAATGATACCAGAAAACCTCATTCCATTTTCTTCTGAGTTTGGTGATCAACGATGTCAGAACCCTTGGTATGTCACAGTGTATCATTTTTTAGGATGTTTTCAGAATTGTCAAATTATCTTCACTTTTTGTAGCACATTTAAAAATGTCAGTAGAAGTTTCAGAGAAGGAAAGTTTAATGGCAGTTCTGTTCCTTGGGCAGGTATTTTTTCACAGGATTGAGCTTTAGGTGCAGGGTGAGTTCCTTAGGAGAATTTATGCCTTTCGGGAAGCAATTTCTATTCTAATGTGAAGAAAATCTGTATAGCTTCCTGGTTTACTGTAGGAGTCCAACTTAATTTAGAGAGCAATTATTTAAAACAACTTTATCATCTGAAAAGTATTATCTTTGAGGGTGGGCTACTGAAGTTATCTTAAGTGAAACTAGTAATTTTATCTTGCTGATAAAGGCCTGAAGTAACACTTAATGCAGAAGGAATTAAGACTGCTCTTACATCATTCTTTAATTACAGCTGAGATATTACTTGAAATACACCTAATAAGGTCTGGTAAGGAAATGTGTACCACTTAGGCAAAGCTAATAAAACCTTTTTTTTTCAAAATTTCAAAAACTGATTGAAATGCTGGAAACCATGTCCTGCCATGGTGTAACCTCGTAAAGGAGAGAAAGGTATGTGCTGTGTCAGTTCCTCTGTTCACACTCTTTTAGTGCTATTGAGTCAGTGCCATTGCTCGAGGCTTTTTGGATGTAATAAAAATCTGAGGAGTAAGGAAGCTAAAGAATGAATAATTGTTTGAAGTCACTTTTGTTACCTCTGTGATACTGCAAAGTCTGTACAGGTTTTAATACCCAGAAAGCTGGAAAGCAGCATGAAAGACTTGGAAGATGATGGTTTGCTGATGTCAGTGTGAAAAGCTTCTGAGAAGAAGGGGATGTTGGAATTACATGTAGGGTGTTGTACCCATGCTGGGGGACATGATTCATTAGACTGGAAATGTTCTCCTCTCACATGGTGCTGCCTCATCTCTCTTTCCATTTCCTGGCTGCTTTTTCCATTGCTGCAGAGCAGGAATGACTCAGCTGCTAGCCTTTCTCTCTCAGTGACCAGGAGCTTCATTCTCATCTGACTGTCACCTTCTCTGTAGCCTCATGAAGTCTGTGAGAGAAACCCGCCCCTCTTTTTGTTCTGTGTTGACAGTCACAAGTCAGTATTAAACAAAGTAGCACATCTGTACAAAATGTGGAATATTAACAGAGGACTTAAAACTCAGAGTTTCTGGACTGTTAAGAGGCACAGGAAATTGTATAAGCATTCAATTTGGTGCTTAAGTGATAAGCACAGTTCTGAATAAGTGTGAATAAGTCTGAATAATATCTTAAGTGATAAAGACACACTTCTGAAGTCACCAAGGTAGGTGAACCAATCTTGCTTTGGGAGAAAGTCTTTGTAATACTGGAAGCTGCTGTCTAACTGATCATGTCTGGAAGTTATCAATCTACATTGTGGTTGGTTAGATAAAATGCATATGTGAGATAAAATGCTCTTCAGGTTAAGAATGGGTGAAAAAAGTTTCATGCGGAATTTGCAAAGAATTGTAAATACAATAAACAGAGACTTTGTGCAATGTTTCTGCATGTAGGTTTTAAATTATTTAGAAATAGTTACCAATTGCAGCTCTTAGTAAAGACCACTGTAATTCATCATGAATTCCAGGCAGGGGTTGTCACACAATTTATACATAAAGATGCAGGTCTCTAGATTATCTGACTTACACTACATTCATAAATAGCTCCTTAGGGTGATGATTATTAATGGACAAAAGTAATACCTTGAATTCTCAAAGATAACTGTAAATGATAAAATATTTACACCTGGTGCTTTGATATCTATAAATAGTTACCCTTTAACCAAGGTAATTGCTGATAATAGCATGCAACCACATTGAGATTGGAGCAGCAAAGAAAAACAAAGGAAAAGTGTATGTAATCCTCAAGGTAGTCTCAGTAGACATTGTTCAACATGATTCTTCTTATGGATTTTTTTTGAGCAATATCTTTGTTAACATTGATTTGCATTTTAAATAAGATTGAGTGGCTCAGAATTCCATCTAGGATTGCTCATGATAGCCATATGTCATTTGTACAGCTGGCAGCTGAGTTCAATCCCTAGTAATGTCCCAGGTGAGTGTTCCTGCAAGGGGGAGCAGTGAGCCAGGGCTGCTTCTCAGTCCTGCTTCATTCATGTCTTGTACAGAGCAGTCCAGAAAAGCTGCTTCACTGCGAGTGGCAGACTGCACTCTGCGTTTCACATCCTGGTTGCACTACTTCCCAGGGCTCTGTGCAATTCCTCTAACCATTCCTGTCAAGGAAGGCCTCTTCCCACTAGGGCTCCACTAGCCTGATAAGCACTTTGATCCATGAAATGCAAACAGTATCATATGGGTCATATATATTGTCTGGTGCTGTTTGCAGAATATAGAAGCTTTTTTTTTGTGCTGACCTGAACATCTGTCTCTAGGACACAGTATCTCAGCCAAAAAGTATAGTTTCAAATTGTATTAACATACATTAAAACTTAAGAAATGCTACTTGGCTACAGTCCAAATAACGTGGTTGCCTTGCAATACTAGGTTTTTATGCTAAATATAAAATATTCCTATTTATTTGATGTCTGTTACAACACATAGAGTTCCACCTTGCTGTTCTGAACTGTGCTTTGAGGCAATTGTCCAGCAGAGGCATTGCATTATATTAACAGGGTCCACTTGCTCCCAGACCATACATTCAGTAAATAAATACTCAGTAGCTGCAGCAGGATGTATATATAAAATTTTGCTTTTCATTGTATTATGCTCATAACTAGTTATTTTTTCACTGAGTTGCTGTTTTGTACTCCAGATAAGAGATTGAGTTCTGTAAAGTGTGTAGTCTAAATTTATGCATCTGTGTCTTGCAGAGTATGAAAGAAAGTCACAGAAGTTAATTTTTGGTGGCTTTAGGCAAAAATTCTTACACTGCCTTTTGCTAACTATGTATGTTGAGTAGTAGGGAGAGGAATGTGAGGAGTTAATGCTGCCTCCTAAAAGAACAGATGAAGATGAGGTGCTTTAATACCAATGCAGCAAGTATAGCAAATAATTGTTGTTTCCCTTCTATCAAGCTCTGTGATTCAAATTAATTGCAGTAAACAGTTACACTGAGTGATGTAAAATAATTTCCCAGTCTTTGAAGATGATACTTTGCCTTGTATTGTACTGTTGTTGAGTTCTTAAAACAGAAATAAAGTTGAGAAAGGCAAATTGCCACTTATCTGTGGAAAATCCTGAGAGATCCTATAAATAAACGAATTTACTGGAATTTTCTCCATTACTGTAGCTTAATTGTTAACAGTAAATCAGCAAAGACAAAGGATTAATTATATTTTATAAACAAAATATTCTCATAGTGAAACACCTAGAGGAGTACATTGTTCTACATAGAAAAGGAATGTATCTCTGCAATGGGAAAACCCCACATTTTTGGCTGAGTTTTGCCCATATCCTATGAAAAGTGTGATACAGGAGTTCCTTGTATTCAATCAATCAGTGATTGAATAGGAGTGAAATACCAAAATGATGCCTCACGTTCTCTGCAGGTTTTTGTTCTGGACATGCAGTTACAATTTGCTTCAGTTTTACTTCCTTCCTTTCCAGACCCTTTATCTGCCTCACATATTACCAGTAATACTGTGCTTCCTTGCCTCTCTCCTGTCTCTAATCTTGCACTAAGAGTAATATTGGGTATTGAATACTGTGTCTTCATTAATTCACCTTAAACTTGTGTCCCTTCTGAGCTAGTACCTTGCTGAGAAAGGTTTATTGTTCGTGGTGAGTGATTTTTAAAGCCAGTCAGTAATTGTATCAGTTTGAATGGTTGCCTCCATCACTACACAAACCTGTAATGAGTAGCCAGGTAGATCTTTCAGAATAATCCTGGTTAAAATAAATGATGGCAGGGAAATGGCATGAATTCTGTTGAGGTTTCACCTGGAATGTGATGAAAATGACAGTAACTGGTTCAGCTGGGTATTTTGTTGGTGGATTTGCCTGCTGAAATATGCACTGCTATTTTATTCCTGTATCAGACTGGATAAGTGTTACTTCTGAATCTGCCAGGACACCTTCACAAACTCCTTTGTCTCCTACAATTACTGAACAGACATATTTGGGAGTTCACTAACTCAGGATGTCGCTGGTTCCAGTAGCTGCCTGCTGTCTAAGAGTAGCAGTCCTCCTGGTTTGTTCTCTTGACTGAGTAACTTTGCTAAGAAGAATTTGAGTGGCTTGTTGGTAGAGCACCTTAGAAAAGTCTGTGATGTTGGTTCATTATTTAAAAATACAGATTTGATTTAATAGTATATAATTTGAAACCTCTTCATTCTAGGAATGGCCTTCACAGGCACTAACTTGGCATTGCACATGTAAAAGTTTGCTTTAGTCTCATGTTTGAGTGGACTTCATAATTGACAGCTTTTCTAAATTTATTTTTCTGGTTTTTTTCAAGTGAGATAAGTCATTGGTGTAGCAGTAGGCATGCATAATTCCTTTTCTGATTGTAGCAGTGATGAAGAGAGGCTTATAAAGATGTAGGTAATAAACACTCATCAAAGATGCATTTTATGCCTTCTAACGTACCACAAGTACTACAATGTGGTGCAAGGATAGTGGTGTAAGTTATAAGAATAAAAGTACTGCAACTGGTTTTAACACTTGATTAGAAATATTATTATAGTCTGTTCTGAAGGGAAAGTTGGAGAAATTATTTTCAACTGGCTTTCAACAGGGAATAATTACAATGTTATTTGAGTGCATTTTGAGGTGGCCAGTTGTTTTATTTGTGCTCTATCAGAATGTTTTGTTAGACTGCAGATCAACCAGATCAGTAACTGGTGCTCCCACCTAAAGCTGGGTGGCTCTTCTATTCGTGTGGACTGTGGTGTTTGTGCAGCTGTACAGTGAGCCAGATAGGAAAAGTAATCTGTCATGAAAATAATCTTTTTTTTTTCTTTTTCTAGGCTTTTTTTCAGCAGAATCTAGTTGTACAGCTACACAGTGAACAGATCAGCAAACAAATGTGCTGGTGCCCAAAAATGGTTTTGTGGGCATGGGAACGAGAGAGTGAAGCAGTGGGGGCGGGCAGCACTGCTGCTTTAAGTGCAACACCATCTTAAAATATTTGTTGAACTTTAGCTTTGGTTGTAACCAAAACAACTTGCTTACTTTCAGAAGAAAAATGAAGTATTAAAATGCAGCTGTAACTGGTTTATCTTTTCAAGTATTTCAATCTTACAAGTGCTGGTTGGTATCTTAATAGGATCTAATGGAACAGTATATTTAATACAGAATATTGGCACAAAAGCAAATTGGCTCTGTTATAAATTCTGTGCATTAATAGGTGTTTCATGGACTACATCCAATTTATATATGAAAGACTGCAAATTAATTCTTGGTGAGCAGAACTAGTACTTACAGAACTTCCAAGTATTCTGACGTTTTTATATTATCTTGAGCTCTGAGAAGGATCCCGTACTCAGCAATTTATTACAAATAACTGACCCTTTGAAGAAGGCTCTCCAGTTTTCTTATGTTCAGAATAAATGCTCCTTTCTGGATAACTGAGCTGGTGGATTGCTACTGTATTAGTTCAAGATCATTTTATTATGCTTGGGACTTGGCTTTTCAAATACTTCACAGTTCAGATTTTTAGGAAGTATTCATGGTGTGTTCAGTTATGCATAAATGTTTTCAGTACTCTGTAAGTCTTATCTGGTATTAACTTGGCAAACAGGGCTTGGATCAGTTAGTTAATGCTCTGTTCTTACAAAGTGCCCCTCCTACTGGGCTATAGGTTTTTAAATGAATGAGGTTCACTGAAATGCACAAACCTGTTTCACTGAAATCCACAAACCTGTTTCACTGAAATTGAAGAAGGAAGAAAGTACAGGAGATGGGTGAGAACTGAAGTCAGAAATGGTTAATTTTAACTTTACTGATCTGTAGCATGTTTTCCTGTTTCCATTAGCAGAAGCTGCTGTTGGCTTAACACTGATAAAACAAAACCAGATTGTTATTATTTAGTTAAAATGTGTTTATGGCTTTCTTAAAATGTCTTTCAGTAACAACAATATATTAATTTCACATTAATTTTTTTTAAAAACTTACCTTAAAAATGTGTGCTAGATTAATAGGATTTTGTATTCTATTATTTGTTAAAAATGTGACATTTTAAAAATGTAGAATTAGGTTCATTTGCATTTTCAGATTCCAGTCTTTTTTTTTAACTGAATATTTTTATGAAGTAGTGCACTGTTCAGGATGGGGGAAAGCTGCATACATCACTCTTGCACATACATTGGAGTGAATACCTGCAGTATAGAAACACTGTTAAATTTCTAGGACTTGTAAGAAAAACTGTCTTTGTGTAGTCAATAAATATTTCTCTTTTTAAGAAATTGGCATTTCTCATAGAGCTGTTACTCTGAGAAGTTCCTAATAGAAATGAATTACACAAGTGCTGAACTTGCCCTGCTTCACGGTGAGAATGCCTTAGTTTGGTAAGAATATTGCTTTGTCCTTATTTTTAGCACCCCTTGGCTTAGGGTGCTCCATGAAATCTTGCTCAGGCACTTTACTCTGTGGCATTCAAGCTGAGTAACTCAGAAGAGTCAAAGATGTTTTTCGCAGATGAGCAGAACGTTCTTCAGAGAAAACAAGGATAAGAAAGTTGAACAACAAGGGAGTGAAACTGAAATTACTTGGGAAGGAGCGTGGGAAGGGAAGAAATCAGTGCATTTATATTACAAATATTTCAGGTTATTAAAATTGTTGGCAGTACACAATGAAAAGGGTTAGGGGGGAAGAAAGTTGGGCACTTAAAATATTCTTGTCAGCATTGTACACAGAAAAAATGCTGTACTGCGTGGGCTGCAAGTACTGGAATAACAGATGTGGCTTTCATTTCAGTTTGAATTTTGTATGACTGCATTATTTGAATCCAAGTTTGTTGTTTCAAAGTAAAGCCTAACTCTTGAACTAGTTTTCTAGTCTCAGTGAAACAGTTGGTAATAAATACACAAAGATGTTCCCACAAATTATATTCCAGGCTTTAAGGCATAAAGTGCTATGTAAAAAGAACAGTTGAAATAGATAGTAAGAACTGTGGATAAATTTAAGAAATCCAAAGGACATTGACTGAAAGAAAGATTTTTAAAAGAAACTAAACCAAACCCACCTCTGATCACAGGTGCCTTTGCGTAAGCAGCTGAAACGTGCTAGGCAGAGAGTGGTTTGCACGGAGATGTGCTGAGTTTCCATGGCACTGCCCATGTGCTTGCACCTGAAGGCTCTGTGTGTGTGGAAGCTCAATCAGTTCTCCATTGCTGGGGGGATAATCCCTTGCACTGCTGTGTGGGGAGGGGATGGGTGCCCTGGGCAGCACTGTGTGCCTTCCTGAAATGCCCTCTGGTGGGACACCCTTCATCTCTGCCCCCCTGCAAACAAACACCTTCGAATTGTGCAGCTTGGCTGGGGGGGCTGTCCTGCTGCCTGAGTGTCAGAAGGACTCTGCTCGTTCTCCCTGCAGCTCAGGGAGGTGCAGCAGGTGCTGTTAGTTCAGCCCTGCCCTTTAGGGGTGCCCTATTTCACTGCCCCACAGCTCGGAGCTGCTTTCCCTCCTCTGCCCCTCAGAGCTGTGCAGGGCAGGCAGCAGGGAATCAAACACTGAACAGAACCGGGCTAGGGCTGACAGCAGTAGTAGGCAGGGTCTTTTTCAACTTTGCTGTAGCCTTGTCCTCAGGCTGCGCTTGCATATTCTCTTGGGGGATTTGAGAGTCTTAATGTTCCTATAATGAGATCAGCTATACACAATTTTGTGCCACTGAAGTGTATAGAACTTGGACTTCAGCTTTCCAGTATTATACACATGAGTGCTGCCTGACAGCTTAAATATGACAGGTATTTACAGTTGCCTAGAGAATAATGAAGCTCGTTTAAAAAGAAAGAATTAATTCTTTCTGGTTGTTCTTTTGGAAACTTTTTATTATGGGAACATTTGTTTTTTAAGTATCTGTTCCATAACAAGATATGCAGTGGAAGATGCAGAATATTACACAGTAGAAGATCAAAAATACTGTGCTTGGGTTTGGGTTATTACTGATTTAACTGAAAACAGACAAGTAATTGATTTTGAAACTGCTCTGAGACTGCTCAGCTCTTCAGCAATGAGACAGTCATAGGTTACAAACTATTTTAACCACTAGGGCATGGAGAAAAGGTACCATTGAAAGCTAAACACCACAATTAGGGATGCATGACTAAAGTTTCCAAGTAATGTATTAGTAGTATTGTATGAGACAGTCACATGGAAAAGATCATGAGGTTGTGAAAAGGATTATGAGCATGCTTTAGTCATGAATTTCCTGGTAGAGATATTTTAGTCTGGATCATGCTTGTTTAAATGAGAATAATTTAACTTTGCTTGTTCTGATTGTATTACCAGATTGTGGCAAAGGGGGAGAAAAGGTTTCTTACCTACAAAAGCAGTATTACTTTTTATATATATAAATATATGAAAATAATATTTCAGTAAGTTTTGGGGGTGAACTTACCATACTGAACTACTTGAAAAAGTTTATCACAGCCTTGAAATCAGTAACTGGAATGTAGGGGACTGGAGATAAACTGTGGTTATTCCAGACTGATAATTGACCAGTTGTTTATAAAAATAAGCCACTAATGTACAGTGAGTAGCCACTGACCTATCTGACATCCATAGAATCAATTTTGATGCAGATGCCTACATTTTGCATTTAAAAACAAGCCCAGATATTCTTCTGCGCTTATGTTTTTAAATGGGACAGCATTGCAAAAGAGTTTTGCTTTTTTAAAAAAATTTGTACGTTTTTGAAGCTCCAGTGAAAAAATGAATTTTCATATTTGGGATTTGTAGAGATTAACAAGAGAAAGACTTTTTCCCAGTCTTCTGTGTTGACACATTTATTTACCATATAAAGTCCTTAGAAGGCAGCTCCTTCCTTTTCTTTGCTGACCTGTTATAACTATAGGAGCTTCCAACAGATATTTTGAGAAAGTAAAATGGACTTCAAATGTTTGTAGTTTGCTGCAGAGCACTTTCCTGGCCAGTTTCACAAAGCACACTTAAGTGAGCAGCTGTGGGGGCTTGGGCAGGACAAGCAAATTTCTCCTGTCCCATGTGAGAGTCAGTGGCACCTCAGGATGTGCTGAGCGGGTCACTCGTGCCTGGGAGTGGAGGGCCAGTGGCAGCTCCAGTCAAGGTGCACGTCAGGAACTGAAACCACTGCCAGGAGTAAGAGATTAAAGCACAGCTGGCCTGTGTCCTGTCCCCTCACATTCCTGCATTTGCTGCAGGGTAAAATGGTGGCTTGTTTTCAATTCTGAACACAAGAAAAGCTTTTGCAGTGTCTCCTTCATAACCTGGTGTTGAAGTGTAAGTTTTTTACGTGTAACACTGAATTGAAAACCACATTGTCCCAAATTATATAATTTCTAAAATTCAGCCCTAAGTGCTTTCAGCTCAACAGTTGTCAGCATTAACAGTATTTTTTGAGTTGCATAAGCAGATGTTTTCCATATAACCCTACTTTTAAATGGCTGCCCACCTAGATCTTTGAAGTCAGTAAACCAATGTAAGTGAAAAGTACTAAAAATATGAACATATAAGCAATACATTAAAGTTAGTTAATGGCAGCTTATTTGTACATTGATAATGGATGATTTCAAAACAGGGAATTGTGCAGTGTGTGTTTAGTGGAGGCACTTCAGCAGCACAAAAAGAGAGCAAACGGTGTGTGGGTTTTCAGCTGTATTACCTGCCTGTCGCCCCTGTAAACAGGAGATTACAGCATTGTTATTTTAAAATAATTTTCATTCTTTTGTAGCTTGTGTTTTATCAAGATTTTTAATATTATAGGTTATCATAAGTATAGGTGCCTCTGAAAATATACACAAAAATATTCTGATATGACTGACTGTAAATGTTGTTAATCTTTTTCTTATCATCACCTCCTGTCAGTATGGTTTGTAAAACCACATCTCTAAAATACACAGTCTGTCTCAATGTTGGGTAAGAAAAGTACATTAACACAATTTCTGCAGTAGAAGTACTGCAATTGCCATTCTTTTCTTGCCAATATCTAAAAAGCTTTGTGAGTGATTCAGTTGGCGTAAGTGCCAAACTGATGTCAATATAAATTGACATTGAGATTGCTGTGCAGCTAAGTGCATCCCTTTGTGTTTCTTGTAGGAAACAGAGATGAAGGTACACATGCACACAAAATTTTGCATCATTTGTTTGCTGACATTTATTTTTCATCAGTGCAATCATTGCCATGGAGATGGACACAACAACGGTCCCAAAAAGGATCGTGTGCACGACCATAATGACTATCAGATCTCAAATGAATCATACTTCCAGAATGGAGGAACAGAATCTATGCCCAGTAAATTTTCAACGTTGGAAGCAGAAAATGAACAAAAATACTACATTGAAAAGATTTTTGATCGCTATGGTGAAAATGGAAGATTATCTTTTTTTGGCCTGGAAAAACTGTTAATAAGCCTTGGTTTGGGAGAGGTAAAAGTAGTGATGATAAATCATGATGATATTGGCCACGATCATGTTTCTCACTTGTATGCTTTGGAAGTACAGGAAGGAAAGCATTTTCATCCTCATAACCATGCTCACAGCCACTCAGATTCAGAAAACCAGACCATGGTGGGTGCGTCTGCAAAGAGAAACCACAAATGTGACACCGAGAGAGAGGCGGCGGTGCCCTCGCTGAAGGAGGAGGGCAAGCACGTGCACAACCAGAGCCGCCGGCACCAGCACCACCAGCACCCGCGCGCGCACCGGCACGAGCACAACGGCACGCGCCACTCGCGCCACGACGCCGGCGGGCACGGCGACCCCGCCGAGCAGAGCCACGAGCCCGCCACGGACACCAACACCACGCAGGAGCAGCCCGAGCGCAAACAGCGCAAGCAGAAGAAGAAGCAGAAGAAGATCAGCGAGACGTCGGGAGACGCCACGTGGGATTACGCCGCGGAGCACGACGGCGGCGATCAGTACGAGCACAACCGCGTGCACAAACACGACCACGTCCACGACGCCTCTCACCTGCACGTGCACCACCACGAGCGCGGCGGTGACCGCTCCGCCGGCCACGGCCACCAGGACGGCAGCGCTGGCACTGCCAGCGGGCACCGCCACACCAGCAAGCGAGAGGCCTCGCACAAGCAGATCAGCGTGAGGAAACACGCCCTCCCTGCGGCACGCGGGCACAAGGACCACAGTGAGGATGAGCACAAGCATGAAGAGGTGAGTGTGACATGGAGAGCTGGTAAGTTTGCTTTCGGTGCTGTCACATAATAACTGAAAGCGCATACCCACAAATAAATGGGGATGTTTGGGACCATAGCCTAATACAGTGTATGAATTTGATCTGTAAAGCTTTTCCCCCTCCCAATATTCCAGAATACTACCACCACACACACCTTTTTGGACTTCGTTCTGAATCTGAGATCACTAACATTTTTGAAAACTGCACAGACACTCTTTCCTAAAATACCTGCATCTTTTCAGCACACTTCTGATATCTTTGTCCTGAGAGATTAAGAAGCAATTGCAGGTGTAGCTTCAGTAGCACCGTGCTCGGTGGAAGCTCTTCTGTCCTTCAGCATTCATTAGTTCTGCCAGCACCATAAATCCCTTCCCCTTACAGTTAAGTACCAATGTAAGACCTTGTAAAGTCATATTTTTAAACTAGAAGGATGAAGGGAATGCTGAGTTCAACATTTCAAACTGTCTTAAAAAGTGAAACTCAAAACACGGAAGGTTGGTAGGTAAACAGAAGTGTTGAAAAACCAATTTTGGATTTACATATTGACACTCTTCACCTGTTGCTTTTTCTTCATTGCTTGTACTGTGTAAAGAATATGGAAACTGCTTTTCAGTGACATCTATCAAAAGTTATGTAGGTGTGGGGAGACTCGAGTGTGCGGTGCAGATATTTTTACTGTTTCTTTCTCTCATAAACCACTTAGATCAGTTTAAGACATGTTTTAGCACTGGTAGAACATTTGGACCAAAGTTGCTGCTTTGTTTGTGTTCTCAAATAATATCCTGCGTTTTCCATACATGAAAATAGATGCTTTTATATTTAATTTGTTTGTACAATTTGCTTGCAGTGCTTAAATGCTACACAGCTGCTACGGTACTATGGTCTGGAAGCCAGCTCCCTGATATCTCCTGAGCTCTTCGTGTACATCTGTCCTGCTTTGCTCTACCAGATTGAGAGAAGGCTCTGTATTGTACATTATGATGAGCTGGACGATCTTGCAAGAAATAAAAATGCATCAATTGAGAATAAAGATAAAACAGGTGCATCAGGTAGGTGTCTTTTTTTCTTAGTGGGACTGAGGTCCATATGTTTGTCTCAAAGTTGGAAAGTTGCAGTGTTACTTTGGCACTAAATTTCTTAATAAATTTGACTTGGACCTGTTAATTCAGGATTAGAGAACAACACTATCATTACAGTTCATTCACTGGAAAATGAGACTTTAGGTCTTACTATTTTTATATTTTAGCAGTGCTGCAGGGCTGTAGAATTGACGTGCATAGTTTTTCATGAACTTAAAAAATATGCATAAGCAAGTACAAGAGCATTTAAATTGTCATTTCTGGTACTTCCCTTTTCTGACTATTTCTCTCTAAGCACATGAGAAGTGTTCCATCAAAATCTTCTGTTGCCAGTTTTATTTTTTTGTGTGTGTGTACCCTGAGTAAAACTGAGTAGACTTCTTATCTCATCACCATAGTTCTAAGTTAACATATTTTCACTACTGTTAAAGCAGTTACTTTAAGGGTAGAATCCACTGTTGTTATTTCATAACTGAATGTACTTTTAAATACGTCTGCCTCTGCTATCTTTCATAAATTATAAGGGAACTGTTGATGTTTAGTTGCATTAAAATATTAAAAATCTAAAAAATCTTGGATATAATGTTGGTATTTTCAAAATGAAAGTATTGGTAATGTGAGGATTGATTAGTACATAGGTGCATATTAGCATCATTACAAATAAAGCTTGAAGTAAGTGCATTCTCATAGATGTTAACTGCTGGGAAGAATGCATTGCTGGTTATCTTTCTTACCAATTGCAGATTCATTAAAATAATTAACTTCTTATAGATAAATCTCCTCTAGTGACACATGTGCTGTCTTGTTAGCTGCTCAGAGATTGCTGTAGAGCAGATACAGTGCGTGTTCTGTATGACAGCAAATTGCTTTGTGCTGTGGTCTCTGTAGTAAGAGCTGACCCCTGCCTGACTACCAAGAGCATTGCTAGAGCAACTCTAAGCATTTTCTGCCAATTAAAATGTTGAAACCCTATACAAAACTGTCATGTTGCACATGCTTTGGACCAGTTTAATTAGGAAGCTTCTACAGATGAGTGCTTCTTTTTAAAAGATTGCATTTTATTTTTCTGTAATGAGAGAGGGAGTTCATTAATAACTCAGTTTGAAGACCTTTAACATTTTAAGAGACTTAATCTCCAAAATTAGTGAAGCTTGTTGTGAACATTTAACATGTTTTATGGCATCTGATACCTTGAGTATAAATAACACTTTTGCTAGTTAGCTGTAAAAATTGGGGTTCTAACTCATTGATTTGGCTCTCAAACCTGCAGAAAAAGTCAGCTTGATTAGATAATGATAAATCATTCTTCATAACAATTTCCTGTATTCTCTTGTATTAATTACAGCAAGATTTCAGTTGATATAATAATAATTGTTCTTTCTTATGTAAGGAAGTGAATCAAAAAATAGCAAGTCCTTATTGGAATGTGGGGGTTGTGGGAGGTGTAGGGCAAATGTCAGTCAGAGTAACTTAACCTATAGCTTGTAGGACTGTATGGAAATGAAAGCATGTGCCCACCTAAGCTAATATAAACATTTTTAGATAGAAGTATTCACCAAAGTTAGGAGGATGCAGTCACTTTTAAACATGAGCTTTCTGTGGTTTACTTTAGTTTCAGTTTAAGCTTTCAATCAATCTTAACAGACCAGTGTTGCTTCTGTTCATTGATACCAGCTTGTAGGTTTCCATTACCTCTGCTAACTGTGGTTTTCTAAAGCAAGATAATTTAATTAACTGCTGGCCAAAAGCTTAGGAAGCCATGTTGGGTTTTCTTCCTGTAACTTACAGATAGTTCTGTAACATCTTCTGATGGAGGATGTTCAAGGGCTTCTCCATAGAACTGAGCTTTCACAGTGTGGCTGCTGGAGGAGGGGGCATTGTCACCACTGAGGCCCCTAAACAACTGAAAAGGAAAGGCACCCCCTGCTACTGAATGAAGCCAGTAGAAGTCACACAAGTAAACAGGGAGCATTTAGTTTAGAGCTGGAGATGGCTTAGAGCTGTTGATGAGAAGTGTCTGAGATCAGTCCAAGCTGTAATTCTGTCTGTGCAGATGCCAGTGCTCCCTGGGGCTCAATCTGAGAGGGGCACAGATTCCATGTTCTAATCCCATGTGCCTTACCTTAATCATGATGCCATCTTTAGGTCCTGTGTCATCCACAGGAGTATTCCAGCCCCTCAGAGGTGTATCTGCCAACCCTGCTGTGATAGATGAAACTTCAGCCTTTCCATTTTTCTCCATGTAAGGCTGTTGTTCATCTACCCTGGCACTGAGCACCAGTGTGCCCACCTTGGGGCAGTGTCTGCCCAAAGGCTGTGTCATTTTTATCTGGGCTGCTTGTGCATGTGTGCTAGATTGAGCACTGAGGGACAGCTCCGTGTATGCTGGGTTTTCAGCACAGCCTCTCGGTCCAGGCTGCGTGGCTGAAGTGCTCTGGGGATCAGTCTGGGGACCTGTGGCAGTATTTTGGTCACCATGGTCCTGCTTCAACTTTACACCTACTTTTGTATTCCTGTTTTCCAGCCTCAGTTTTTCAGTTCCTCATCTGGCAGCAGACTTTGCCTTGCCACCAGCTCTCTTTTCCTATGGTCTCAGTACTCATGTCTGTCAGTGCACACCTCATACTGGCAAAAGCTTTTTCCAGTCATTTTCTCCCAGTGGATGTGGTCTTGTACCCCTTGCATTTCAGCTGGATTGTTTTATGCAGTGTTGTGGAATGACAGCCACAGACTTAGTAAGAATGAATATCCCAAAATAAAATTTAAAGCAGCAGATGTTGTGAGCTTTGGTGTTGAACCAGACCGAGCCTGCAGCAGCCACACTTGTGTTGGCAAAGTCGTATAAATCTGCTCCATAGTCAGTTTGGTACAGACAGAATTCTTGGGGTGTTTCACCCTCATGTTGACACTGAGCAGCTACAACACACTTGTTCCTCTTTTCTTCTCCTCTCACACATACCCTGCCCCATTTTCCAGGATGTTTTCCCCTACTTGTGGGCCCTCAGAGATGCAAGGAAAGTCAGACTGTACTCTGAAATGTGGAAATGTTAGGGATTCTGAGTCAGGAGCTGAAACTTACCATAAAGTTGGCAAAATGTGGTAGACATCCATTTTTGATTAAAAGTGGAGCTAGGAAAAACCCTGTAGAGGAAAATCAAAGCATCTGTACTAAAACTTAATGATAATACTTTATTAGAATGAGATGCTGATTGAAAGAGCCATGTTTCTTTGTTTATAGGATCTGTTTCTTTTGTAATTCCTTCTTTTCAATGTCATGTAGAAATTTTCACATCTTCCCTCATTAACAGGAGTATGCTGGGTGTACCACATCCCATTATCACTTCTTCTAATGGCAACAGTAAAGATTCTCAGAAAAAATGAATGCTGCTATTTGGTGGTAGCAAGTTGCTTTCAGCTGTTCCAGCTCGTGTTGTAGCATTCGATGTGAGAGTTCCTCTGCCAAAGGTTGAGTCCTCTCATGAATAAAGGTGTATGTTTCAAAGCACCAGGTGAAATAAACAGTGCCAAACTAAACATGTGACTCCAAACAGGGAGAAATACAGAATCCAGAAAAATTTTGCATCAGAATCATGTTAAAAACAACTGTTGCATACACATTAGTGCTTGTAGAGCCCTTGTGAGTTAAGAAGCAGAGATGGCTTTGTCCCAGTATAAAACCTTTAGTTTTTAGTTTCATGGAGGGCTACAAAGCTAAGCCTGGAACTAACAATCAGGAAGAATTGCTGGGCTCTTTCTAGCTAAATGTCTTCTGATGTCTCACTACATTATACTGTGCTGTGAATAAGCCTGTGTAGTTCTGGTTTGCTGTGGACTTCAGTACTGCCTTTATATTTTTCAGCATCTTTTTAATGAACAATCACACAGCTTAGGTTAAAGGAAAGTCACCTTCTTAAGAGATAGTTGCAAGTCATTAATCAGGCTTAGAAGTTTTCCAGATGTTGTTCTGATAACCTCTCTGTGTTCATTTCTTCCCACAGCCTGGTTTTGTGGTATCATCTCTATCACCGTCATTAGCCTGCTTTCCTTGCTAGGTGTGATCTTGGTTCCCATCATTAACCAATGGTGCTTCAAATTTCTTCTAACTTTCTTGGTAGCTCTGGCTGTAGGAACAATGAGTGGAGATGCACTGCTCCATCTCTTGCCACATGTAAGTATGGTCTCCTCACCTTTTAGTCTTAATTGTAAATGAGTCTAGAATTTTCAAGGAATTGTTTGATAGTGTCAATAAAGAAAGGTTCACTGATGCACCTGTAGATTGACTTGACTGTGAGGGACACCAACACTTCTGGAGACTTTCTGCTGACAGAAGGGAAGGAAATGTTGTTTCTCTAAACAAAAGGTGGGGAAAAGTAGTTGCATATTCATTGTTGAACTGATGTCACACTATTGTAAAACACCCAGGAGCCCAACAAGAGTATTTTAAAATTAGCAGTATTGCTGTCTCTTGTTTACTGATAGCTGGGTATCAGTACCTAAAAGTATTTCCTGGGGATTAATCTGCCTGCTTGCTATATGTGAGGGAGAAAGTAACCTCTCATGTACTGAATCAAGCAATTCCCTAAGGAAGGTGAGCAGCTTTTAATGCATGGTGGTGTACTGTAATTCTTAAAAGGGGAAGTGTTTTCTAAAATTTTGTCACCTCCATTGTTTAGCACAAAGACTAATATTTACATGTTTTCTTTGTATACTTGTAATACACATTTTTGGTTGTGGTTTTAGGGGTTTTTTAAAGTTCATATTTCAGATCAGAATTTAGTCTGTAATTGACTGTAACAGTTTAAAAAGTCATAAGGCTTGGTTGCTAATGGGAGACTAAGAATGGTAATTCCTTTTGATATTAGGGTAGTCTATTGAAAAACTTATGTGGCAAAATGTATTAATGTGAAGAAAAAGCAAAACAGGGTGGGGGTTTCTGTTGTTTCTTCTGGCCCAGTGCCACCTCAGTGTCATGTCTGCCCCAGTGGTGTCACTGTTGTCTCTCCCACAGTCGCACGGAGGCCACAACCACAGCCACCACCATGGCCAAGGGCACGTGCACGAGCACAGGCACTCGCACCGGCACGGCCACGCGCACGCCGTGCATGCCGAGGGCTTCCTGGAGGAAAATGACCCCGTGCTCAAGGGGCTCTTGGCACTTGGAGGCATTTATGTTCTCTTCATCATTGAGCACTGTATAAGAATGTACAAACATTATAATAAACAGAAGGTAGGTGCTGAAATTGTTTGCTGTTCAAAAACGTGTTCCTTAAAGCTACCTTGTGAGTGCTGAGGAATTGTGCTTGCTCTGTGAACAAATGCTGCTGCTGCTGTGTATTCTGTCTGATGTTATGTGAGGGATCCCTTTCCTAAAGAAGTTGCTTTTCTCAACAAGGGAACTTGGGAGAACAGTGTAGAAATCTGATGGAGGAAGCTGCATCTAAAGCTTCCTAGGTTTATTTGCAAAAACAGAAGAAAGCATCAGGTAAGAAAGATCTGGTTATAGAACCAGCAATTGTCAGACAATTGACAAGAAATTTAGCAGTATGCTCTTACCTAACAATGCCAGTGTAACAGAGGTGTCCACGTTTTCCACATCAGAAAAATGGTAAAATTTTCAGATCTGCTTTCTGTAAATTGCCAGTCAAATTTTAACTTGTTTCTCAAAAAATGATTGGATTTTTAGTGGTGGGAGCACTTTGTATTTGTGGTGGGGGTATAAAAGGAGAGCAAGTACCCTGGGGAGCGTGAGTGTGGATGAAAATTCAGTTTTAGCCTTTGCCTTTGTCATTCACCTCTGAGGAGAAAATTATTTTGGTGAAATCCAACTTGCTTCTCCCAAAATGACTGTGAAAACTTTTCGGCTTCTCTGTTTTCATGTCAGACTTGCTGTCTGAGCTGGACAGGCAGCAGAAGATTTTGTGTGATGGAGGAGGCATTTCTTAGATCTTCTGATAAAAGGATGAAAACTGTTGTATCATGCATAACTTCTTTGAGATGAATAAATAATTAAATCTCCTAGGCTGCTCTGGCAAATCCTTGGGATCTGCTCTATGGGCTGCAGATAGAGAAAAGCTTGCTGCTTTCTTAAAGGGAAGTACAAGGAAGTTACAGGAATATAAAAAAAATAAAGTTGAACAAATTAGAGGAGCTGTTCTTGCTGCAAGTTTGCTTTCTTGAACAAATCTAATGGCTGCATTTCTCAGCTATTAGAGCAATCCTTGTCAGAATATCCCCTCTTACTAAAGTGAAATATATCTCTCTGTAAGAGTTTGGGAGTGAGATTCCATGGTAAGTAGCTAAGAACTCCCACTGGAATAGGGATTGTTGCTGAGCCTTATAAAGAGCAATATTCTGAAGTAACATATTTCTGTCATACATGGTAAGAGAGAGTAGCTTGATCTATTTAGGAGATTTTTGGACAGCATTTCAGTCCCTGTTATTTCCATCAATGTCCTGTCACAAACCAGATGTTACCTGTTTTCTGTTGCAGAGTAAGCAGAAATGGTGCAAAAAACCCCAGCCGGAAGAATCACCAATTGGAAGGAAACTCTCTGATCACAAATTAAATAACAGACCAGATGCTGACTGGCTTCAGCTGAAACCCCTTGCAGGTAGGCAGTTACTGTCAGAATTCTCTGACTGGGAGATCCAAAGTAGGAGCAGGTTACTGGGGCATGGTGTGTAGCATGTAACCTCTTGTACAGTTTTGCTGCTATTATGCAAATCATTGTTAATAAGACTTAATAGGCTTTTCCCTATTAAATCTTTTTTATTTTGTTTTCTTTAGATCTGAGAGCACTATGAACATTTCCTAATAAGCCATAGAGGTGGTTCTCAGACTTCTGAAGCAGTCATGTTTTGGGTGGCTGTGGGTCTTTGGGAGTTTGTTTGTTTGCTTGTTTGTTTGTTTGTTTGTTTGTTTGTTTGTTTTCAGGGTGTTTCTGGTGTTTTGGTTAAGCTGTTACTGACTAGCTCAGCCCTGGCAAAAATTAGATCAAAAATGAACACCCACACAATAAATGGGGATATCTTCCACTTTAAAGATCCCAACATCTGACCAGTTACAGATAAACAAAATCTGTTTCTTTCCACAAATACAGCCAAGTATCCTGAATACTCCTCAAGTATCCAAAACAACTTTTGCACACTGTTCCTTCATGACAGGCTGTGGATGCTCATTCTGCATGTACCCAGAAGAAATGCTCTATCTGCCTTCTCACAGGGGGAGAGAAGGGCAAAGGCTTTGCTTCATAACCTTCCGATTCTGTTGCCTGCATGGCAGCAGAATTAATTTGTTGATGAAGAACCTATTTGCACAAATTAGGTTTATTTAATTTGATTGGTTTGTAGAAGAGAGGGTTAGGACTGCAACCTTCTCCATGTAAACAATCTCAAATGGGCTTTGGGGCACTGACACAGAACATGGAAAGTTTTCAGCAGTGCAGGGGTTGGAACATACATTTGAAATGTCTGCATGACAGTGGAGGCTGAGCTGTGACCTGTATGGGCACATGCAGACAGAGGCAGGTGGGGTTTGCTAAACCATTCAGATCCCATCCAAAGCTCTAAGACATTATCATCATTCTGGCAACTCTCCATTGCCAGTGTTGAACCATAAACTTTGTTAGTAGCAAAATTACAGGCATGAGCGTAGGCTGGGCTAAAACTGGCTTTGAGCGCTATGGATGCAGTGCTGCTGCCTTGCAGTGGAGAATTTTATAGATTGTACATGCACATTTGTGACAAAATGTCTCAATGACAGACTTAGTTTTCAGATTGAATGCTGACAACCAAGTTGCTAGAGTGGGATGTGTTAAAATACTTGTTTTGCTTTCCCAGAGCAGTTAACCCTTAGGCCAGGGGTGCAGGGGTTGCTGGTTAAACAGGAATTAACTCAGTGTCTCTCCCAACTGACTGGATGCAGGAGCAGATGACTCAGTTTTGTCTGAAGACCGACTGAATGAAACTGAACTGACTGACTTGGACGGGCAGCTGGAGCCCCCTGCCAAGAGCTACCTGTCTGCAGAAGAGGAGAACAACCTGCGCCACTCTCACAACGACGTCGCCCACGGCGCCCAAGAGCACGAGCTGCACGATTCCGAGTATGACAGCCATGGAGAAGATAAAATGATAGCTAGAAAACACAGTCACCACTGGCATCACAAACATTCCCATCATTCCCATGGCCACTGTCATTCTGGAAAAGACCTGAAAGATACTGGGATAGCTAATATTGCTTGGATGGTAATTATGGGAGATGGCATTCACAACTTTAGTGATGGCTTAGCAATCGGTAAGCAAAAGCACTGCGTATTTCTCAACAGTTTCTCCTTACCTTTAGTAACTCTGCTAATATTTGACTTATCAGTAATCACAGGTAAGGCTTCCAGTTAGCACCTGTGGTTACTGCCATTGTTCAGTCTCCTGCAGAGCAGAAATAAAAAGGCTGTCAATTGTAATAGTTTACCTTTTGTTAGCATTCTGTGCTATTTGCACTAAAATTAGCGTATCAGTAGCAGTGACAATCACAGTCTCTGCCAAGGAGAGACTGGTGCATGCAAACCTTGGGATTTATGGAGCACAGTAACCCACCTTTCTTCTTCGGGTCTCAGTTGCCTTAGAATTATAAATAAATGCCTTTCAGCCTTATTTAGAATGATATTTACTAACAATATTAGTAATACTATTTATATTTTTCTTAATACATAGAATTACACAGTACTTGCAAAGAAAAATACACTGTGAGTCAGGTGACAAATAATATTTTAAAAGTATTACTCAGGATAATTTAATCTTTATTTAAGCAAAATATTATTTTGGCTCACAGTTAGTATAGATTTATTTCTAGCCAAGTGCAGAAGAAATTGGAAGTACCAAACAGATTTTATTAGATTTATTAAATCAACTTGGAGTCACACAATGTTCTAAATGTGATTTGAATTGTAAAGTGTATTAATTTGGATATACAAGTCAGGATAATGGTGAGAGGACTGAAGGGCACACTTTGGATTTTTTACTAAGGTAGACAGGGTACTGCTTAAGAGTAAGGGTACACGGGGTTCTGAACTAATGGCAGAAGGGACACACCCATTTTAAAGGATGGGGCATAAGCATTTGTCCGGGTCTGTAATTAACAATGGAATCTACTACAGTTTCTCCACTTCCTTCTGACAACTAAAGAAACTAAACTCCTTAAAAACTAACTTGTTGCTTCATTTTCACATAAAACAGGTAAGACATTTAGACAATGGCTTTTAAGGCCAAAAACAATTGCCATGCCTTCTGTTGAGAACTTCACAGTATTGAAATTCCATTTCTGAATATTTCTGGGTCAAGCCCAAACGGCTGAATTTGCGGTAAAATGTAGATTTTAGAAAAGCATGGTCATCTTTTTAATGTATCAAGCTATGAGGAATCCAGAGGAAAGTTAAATTCCCCCTCTGTCTTCAGACTGTCTTTTCTTTCTGCTTTATGCAGCCTGTTTAGACTGCTCACTGCAGGCTCTTTTTGTGCTTTTCTCTGCTACGGTACAGAAATTTAATACCAGTTTTCTCATCTCAGAATTATTTAAGATATGACATTAAAGTTGACTGAATTCAATTAGCTTATGCAAAAGTACTGAAAGATATTTATGGCAATGTTTTTACCCTTATTTTCCAGGTCTGGCTTACTAATATTGCTGATATGTTCTCTGAAAATAAGTACAAAGGAGCTAGAGAGGTTATGGGTTAAACATTAGTTTGGATTTCCAAGCTGGAAAGGAGAGAGCCAGACTCTTGCTCATGTACATTCCCAACTGCCCTCATGTACTGGAGAGTTCCTAAAAGTGGTGTTATTTATTGGCTTGCTGTCTTTATATCTCATTTTTGGCCAGTTGTGTTCTCCTCTCCAGGGTTTGTCTTGCAGATAAATGAGTAATGAAGCCTGCAGTGGTAATGCACATCCAGGGTGCTTCCTTTGTATACAGACAGGACACAGACATACTGAAAGATATTAGTGTGCATTCTAACAGAAGGGTGTCAGCTCTGCAAAGTCAATTAATTTTCTGACGTGAAAATAGTGAAATATAATTTTAATTTTTTTTTCCTTTTTTTTTCTAGGAGCAGCTTTTAGTGCTGGACTGACAGGAGGAATTAGTACATCTATAGCAGTATTTTGTCATGAGCTTCCCCATGAATTAGGTAACTAAGTGTAGAAACTGTGCTCCATCTGTACAAAATCCTTATCTAAAAGTTGTTGTAATACTGTGATAAGCACAATGAAGTGCAGAAGCTGCAGAGGTGACCAGAACTTCAAAGGGTGAGGGAGAAATATTGCTTCAGAGTAGGTACTGCTACAGGATTATGTTGGTAGTGTCTAGTTACAGCACTTCTGTAAAGCTTTTTGAGCATGTTTTAAAAATATTCTTAGGAGCATACATTTTACATAGCTCTACATTTCCTAGAGTTTCACACTACTCTGTGTGGCATTGTCTTACACAAAGTTAAGTCACATAAGTAAACACCAGTTTAGATAAGTAAAATTCCATGTGGGGGTCTTCAGAAGAGGCTTTGTTCCAACTGTGGCCAAGTTCAGCAGGTGTGGCCATTTAGGGTAAAGCCTGTAGGCACTGTTACCAGTGCCATTGATTCTTGTCCCCCTAATTGAAGCATTTCTTCTGGAGGCAGCTAACCATGATGAAACCTGTTGTTTTCACATTGCATGAAAATTTACTGCACCCTGAGAGTTTAAAAAGAGCAGCCAGAGAGAGGAGGAATTTTCTGGTTTTCCACTGATGTGAAGTTGTGCTAGACAGACCTATGTCTGTACTCACAGCTTGCTCACTTGAGAGTTGCGGGTCTGAATGATCAAAAGAGAGGTAAAACAAGCACTTCAAAAACCTTAGAGGTGATGAGGGAAAGCATTTTATTTAGGCAGCTCCTGAGGGATAGGTAAATTGTGGGCATGGGGGGAAATAATAGAGCAGGTGTTCATGGTTTGACCTGTGCTGTACAATCATTAGTTAAGTGAAGCTGCTGCAATAGATAAAGGATTGCAATGTATATTACAATGCTTAGAACTTGACAGCACAGCATGACGAAAGGAACCTTGTATATGGGGTGAGTAGTTTCATCTCACACTTCTCATGATCACAAGAATTCAGTTTGAATGAAGTAAAACTATTAGAGCTGATTACAAGACTGAAGTCTTGATTTTTACAGAATATTTACTTTAGCACCTAAATTAGCAGAGCTGTCCTGAATTCAGAATAAAACACATTACCCTGGCATGCCTTTACCCAGAAAACTGATTCAGGGTGGATGTGAAGTCATTCTTTGTGAATGTAACTCTTCCTAGTGCTCAAATTCAAATTCATTGTCATCTTCTGTGGGGACAAATGCCTCATTTTCCTCTTCCTGGATTTGCATAATGAGGTGTGTATATCTAAGAGGAATTTTCACAGGTATTGATCCTAACTAAGCCTCTGGTTTTATGTGCCATGGAGAACTTCAGAGTGTGTGCACATGGGTGTGTTCTCTGTGGGAAGAGCAGACCCAGACTCCTGCATTCACCCTTCACAGTTAATCACTGCTGCCTTTGTGACAATCAGTCAGCAGGATGAGCAGGCACCTTTCAGTCATGTTCTTCAAGGGATGGCTGTGCCTGAGTACAGCTCTCCCAGGGGGGTCAGTTCCCGTGGCTCGGGCTCATGAGCCCCAGCAGCAGCAGCAGCACTCTCTGCGGAGGGGTGTCTGTGCTGCTGGCAGCGGCACTGAGAGCCGTGCTGTCCCCGCAGGTGACTTTGCGGTGCTGCTGAAGGCGGGGATGACGGTGAAGCAGGCCATCGTGTACAACCTGCTGTCGGCCATGATGGCCTACATCGGCATGCTGATCGGCACGGCCGTGGGCCAGTACGCCAACAACATCACCCTGTGGATCTTCGCCGTCACCGCCGGCATGTTCCTCTACGTGGCCCTGGTCGACATGGTACGGCTCCTGAGCTGGGCTGGGCCTTTGGGGTGGGAACGTGGGGCTTTGGGGCTGCTGCACTGCAGTCTGCTGCTCAGGCTCAGTCTGCACTGAGACTTCATCCTCATCTATTCGGTCTGGAAAGTTGACTCTGAACTTTTACTATGAGCAGCTGCTGATGTGGTGAGTAGCTTTTAAAAAATTACCTGGTGGAAAAATGCTGCTGCTTCCAGAACACACACTGTGTTAGGTGCATTATCCTAAGTGTGTGTGCACCATAGATCAGACCCTTCAGTGCTGCTGTGCACATGTTACCAGCCTATATTCAGTCTTGATTTCTCTCCTCTAAGCTGCTTCAGAGCTTCATTTAAATAAGGCAATTGTCTCACTTCTTGTCTTTACCAGCCCAAAGGTGATGAGATTGTTTTGCACTTTTGGGGTACTTTGTCACGCTCTCCACTTCATTATGGAGACTTTAATTTGTAAATATATTGTTGTTATAAAGTCAGTCTAACCTATTAATAGGTGAATAAATCCTTTTCGAGGCCTGCTAAATTATTAAATAGAATGTCTGGGTAGAGTGTTCCTTCTTGCAACTTCAGGTGTTCTATAGTAGCCTATAACGCCTGATATATCACTTCCTTGTCAGCTCTGTGTCTGATAGTTATTTCCTATCCTTTGAGTGAAGATGCCATGGATAAAGGAAAGGAAGGCAGTACTTTCATTCCTTCATTGCTTTTTCTTTCCCTCGGCCATCATAGTAGTAACCAAACAGTCAAAGTCCCATTAGTGGAAAGCTTCTGCAAGAGACACTTGAAACGGAACCAGTTTTGTCTTGGTGTTTGCATAATCAGCCTTGTTCTCAAAGACATCTTTACCTGGCACACAATAAGAATAGATTTTGATTCCTCCCTGGCTGTAAGCAGAGGTTCACAGAGGTGTGGTTTTCTGTCCATTCCCTACACCACCCCATATTTAAAAGGGATGTGTATGTGAGTATGTGTAAGCGTCTCAAATGACAAATGACTGGCTAGGTTAATCAAAGACATATGTTTATTTGAGCATGACTTGAATTCTTTTAAAATTAAAAGAGCAGAACTTGAAGAATATTGGGTTGAACCCTATCTTGAGGAACTTAATGTTCAATTACATGGATACTCCAGTGAAAGTTCAAGGAAAGGCATTTTTAGTTTGTTTTGTAAATACATTACATAATTGTGTTTCTATTGAATGTAGTTGTTCAGTAGAGTTTAAGCTGTATCTTAGTGTATTGGTTTTATATCTGAACCTGGAGTGTTTATCCTTGACAATATAATCTTGTAAACTTCTCAGTGTATAAATGGAAAAGAGGTGAAATAACTTCCTCAATTACTCTGTATCTTTTAGCTTCCAGAAATGCTTCATGGAGATGGAGATAATGAAGAGCATGGTTACTGTCCTGTGGGGCAGTTTATTCTTCAGAATCTAGGCCTGCTTCTTGGATTTGCCATCATGCTGGTGATTGCCCTCTATGAAGACAAAATAGTGCTTGACATCCAGTTTTGACCTGATGCTGGTAATCACTGTGGTTCCAATCTGTTGCTGTCTGGCTTTGAGTCTGCACTGTGTGGCTGTGTGCACACTGCTCAGAGGACACGTGGTGCTTGCACTGCTTACACAAGGACAGGAGATTCCCTTCTGCCTAGAGTGGCTTCTGCTTTTCTCTGATCCCATCAGATGAGCTTACCCAACACAACTCCTAAACTCCAGTGAGCGACGTTTAGGAAACCCTAAATCTGAGAAATAAGGGCCAAGGTCAGGGTGCTGTATAGGGAGCATTGCTTGCTTAAGAAAGAAAAAGTACAGGAAAATATCTCATTTGGGAAAAGACCATTCCATTAGTGCACTTGGACAGAACCCAGATGTTGCAGCTGAAACTCACACCTGTGCAAGGAACCCAAGGAAACTTTTAGTGCCACATGAGTCTTGAGTAGCTCACAGCTCTATGTATGTATAGATCTGTGTAGATATAGACAGAGGTGCACACATACATGTGTGTGTGCACCTCTGTATATATATGTGTGTATTAATCCTGTGCTGATTTTTCTGCGTAGTGGTGACTTGAAGTATTCTGTCTTACAGCAGGACATGACTGGAAACCACTGTGCTGGCTTAAATTTTTAAAAAGAAGCCCCAAGCCTAAACACTGTTTAAATTCTTACAAGCTGTGTTAAGCTGCACACCACCATTGCAAAGCTCCTGTGTAAGAAGGCAGGCTGATGCTGTGTACTCTGCAAAGTGTAACTTCTGTCGAGGGTCAGTTTGATGATGTTTTTCCCCAGCTGAGATTTATTTGATGTTTGTTCCTTTATATTAGTAGGAAAATGCAAAATGCAGTAGAATTAGTGTTAGCTTGGGGAAATCCCTGACCTTGGAGTTATTGAGCTGTTTCTGGTTCTTTCTTACAGACGCTAAACATGTATTGTGTGCCACTTGCAGCATAAACTACTGAAGAATTGTGGCTGTGAATTTGTGCAAACTCTTTTAACAAGAGAATCCATGTGGGAATTTCTCCATTTTTTAAAATTATTATTTTGGACTGTTTTCTCCTCTTCATGTTAAACCAAGGTGCAAGATGCTAGTTGCTGAAGCTGGACACAAGGGTTAAATTATGCTCTGTGGATGTTGTACTGGTAGGGTATTTACGATACTGTAACAGCGCATCAAATCTGTTCCTTCAATGCCTTGATATCAGACATTGTGACACCAGCCATTTCTGGCAGTAAAGAATATGTAAGAAGATTTCTACTTCCAGTATAAAGGAGTTCATTTCTATGATATTTTTTTACAATTTTGGTATTTAAATTAGATTATTAAAAAGCAGATGTGGTAGAACCATGGTATGTGTCATTTAGAAGAATAGACTGAAAATTTGGGCCTTAACTTGCTGGGACCAGCTGTCCTAGATCAGATTGTGCTGACAGGCATTTATTGCCAGACATGAGTTAGTTCTTCTTGTACCCATCTCCTTAAAAAAAAATAAATTGTAAGTCTGTGGGGAGTGCAAGTTGATTCTGTAGTACCAGTCCTAAGCATGGTAGTAGCTTTTTTTCCAAACATCCAGTTTGTCTCTCTACTGTGTGTGCCAGGTAAAAGCTGTACTTTGACTGTGTGCCGTAAGTTTAAAGTTCTGGTCTGCTTGGTGCCAGTGTAGCTGCTAAAAACACTTAATCCTGACACCTTTAATGAGAGCCAGTGGGTCTCTGCATTCCATTTCAACTTCCCCTGTTTCCTGTGGCCCTTTCCTTTGGAAGCTTCATTTGTCAGTTTAGCTTTTACTGAGAGCAGCTCATGTGTTTTAAAGGTATCAGTTGGTTGCCAGTATTTCTTCCTAATGCAGTATCAGGAAACAGTATTAAGGGTCCATTTCAAAGAAGGGTGCAGTTTCTTCAGTGAAGAAGCCAAAAGCCCAGAGTTCAGGCATGTGGCCATTTGATGTTCTGAACTCAGGTTTTCTTTTTTCCTCTTTAAACATATTTAGTGTAGAACCCTAATTACCAAACACACTGTTGTTAGCTTCAGATTGCTGAATTTCTGCAGTGTAAAACTCCTGGATGACATTTTTGCATAGTGCCCATGTTAAGTCAATGAGACAAACTTCCTGGATACCTTCTGAAGAGCTGAGTTTAAACAATCTCTTGTTTCCTTTGTATTAAACTGACTGACTTAAGTTTTTTTTCTTTTCTGTTAATTCTGAAATATAAGGGGGTCATTATGCAGCTGATGTTTTGTCAAATTATTTTTTTTAAGATTTATTTCTCTTAATTCTTTTCAAATGAAGATTTCTGTATTTCCAGTAGTATATTTACTGTTGTGTTAGTTGGAATGTGGTTATAGCTCAATACACTGCCTCTGTAGGAAAATAGTTAACTTCCTTCCAAGACCATCTTCAGACAAGGGAAAAACATGGTCGTTGAAGGTAGGTACTATACTTTTCATGGAATATAATTGTTTACTTTTATTTTCTAGTATTTATTGCAAGTGTAACAGAGCAGTGTAACAGCTGTGACTTCTCTGTGTTTCCACCAGTATTGAATTCCAGATGATTCTAATGTACACTTCTGAGTCATGTTACAGACAATCTGAATTCCACTACATTTCTACTTGGCTTCAACATTCCATTTGGCTTGAATCCAGAGTCTCATTTAACTTGTATTTGTTGGAGGGCATAAATGTTACTTGTATATTTTACAATGCTGTCACTGTGTGACATCCCATATGAATTCTGATGTAAATCACATTGCACTCAATCCGCTGTGATTATGCTTAGAAAATGTTGTAGTTGCTAGATGCAGTGTGATTTTTTTTTATTATTTTTTTCTTTCCTCTCCCCATTAACAACTGAGTCTATGGTTTAAAATGTGATAATGGTCCAATAAGATAACTTGCTGAGCTATTGTTTTTTTTTGTTATAACTAAATCATTTTTAAAAAATTTTATAAAGCTGGAAATTATCAAATGCTGTTTTGTTCATTGTCAACGGTGTTGTGTTCATTTTATGTATGTTCCTTATACATAAGGAGCCTTCAGAAAATAAAAAAAAATATTCAAGGAGCAGATATTTTTGTTGAGTTTCTTAAGGTTTGATTGCTTTTGTGTTTTAGTATTCCTTTCAGTTCACCAGACAACACTACAAGCCTCTAAAAGAAATTCTGAAAAGGAAGGTGTCAAAATACTTGGCTTAACAGGGCTGCTTAAACGATTCAAAACCAACATAAATGCTCTGTCCTACATTTATATCTAGGGAGTCAGGTGGGAGCAATACTAAAAACAAAACAGTGGATTGGGGGATTCCATGGAAAGTTACTGTGATTGTCTGGCTGATCCTATAGTCACTGGACTGCTCAGGGAAAAGGTTCATAGCCTCTTCTGGAGAAAGCTGCCCTTCCTGGGAAATTCTCACTCCCATCCTTCAGAAACATGGTCTGCCCAGAGCAGAGTTTAGTACCTGAAAACCCTCCTCACTATTCTTCTTTCATTCACTGTGGCACTGCTGCCTCTGAAGCAGCAGAGTCCCCTCTGTTACTGCAGTAAAAGTTTTTGGCTTAGAACTAATAAAATCCAGCTGCCTACAGATGTGCCTTTTTTTATTCCTGAACTGTGGTGGCACTACTGTACCACACTGGACTAGAAGTGGCCAAGGGTTGAAAACTGCTGGAGGAAGTAGATCTGTAAACTGACTATGCAGTCACAAAATGTTTCCTCAGACAGACAGAAAAAATAGAACCCCCCCCCCCCAAAAAGGCCTTAAAATATTCTTAAGTGGAAAAGTAATTTCACTGGAATAGAGATACAACACAATAAATTGAAAACTCAGGAGGGAATGTGAGCATAGTAACATGGATATACACTAGAAAATCAAGGTAAGGTGTGGCTTTGCATCATACCTGTGTAAGAATGTCATCAAATAGCAGCTGTGTTCCTGACTGACCCTTGGTAACAGCAGCATTTGTGCTCATTCCAAAGATCTCTGGGAAAGGATTCTGTGCAAGTGTCTTTGTATATTCAGTACAGCTTCAGTACTGAGAAAAGGTGGGGAGAAAATACCTCTAGAGCAAACAAAATGATGCAAAAGCAGCCAACCATCCCACAAGAGGCCACAAGCTGTAGTTCAAAACCACTACAGGCTTTCCTGGAGTGATGAATAAAGTGCGTTAACTAAGATATAAATTATACAAAGATAGAATTCCTGAAAAATTCTGGAAGCTGGCAAAAATTCTGTTAAAATGACATACCAAGGGTAAGGGGCTGCTGCCCCTCTCTGAGCCCACTGCCTGCCAAGTGCCTGAAGGTGTTTGCTGAGACTGACACAAGTGCTGTCTGATAAATTAAGCTGATTATTGTGGCCTTTCTGCCTCCAGTAAATATAATGAACTATTTCTCTTATGCCTATTTTAAAATGCTTTTAACTTCACTGGGCTGTGTTTCTCACTTACTGTCCCCTGAGTGCTGACTCACACAGAGTCAATTTAGATGGCAGTAATTGGGTGGTGTTTACATAATGTCCCTTTCTTAGAAGTCACTGAAACAAGGCCTGAGAGATGAGATTAGGCCTCCAAGCAAACAGTGACCGAGTAAACACTGAGACACATCAGTTTCAGTAAAGATACATCTATTAAAAAAATATAAAAAGCTGCTGGTAATTCTGTTGTTCTGACATCTCCTTCAGGAGAGGCAAAATAAACACCACTTGGATCAAGTACATCATTGACATTTGTAATGAATTCCGAGGAAAATAACATCTTCAGAACACTGGCAGAGCCAATCCCAGTGTCAGTGCCTCTGGCACCGGAACTGGCACAGTGAGGAGCACCAGCTGGCAGCTCCTGCAGGACAACAGGACAGAGATCTGAGCAGCAGTGCCGCACTTCCCTGGGCAGCCCTATCACTGTCACTGTAATTCACTTGGAAGGCAGCCAGAATTCTCACTGGAAACTTCAACAGCTGTTAATTACTTCTGCTAGCTCATGCTTGAACCATTTCATCTCCAGCCCTTCAAATACTTTTTAATAATCATCCCTCAAGTCACCCAGCCATTGCTGCTTTTGAAAAGTAATAGCACTAAAAATTTCCATAGTAATGCAGCTGAAACTCCCTGGATACAAGTTTATGGAAAACTTTTCTAAAAATATCTCTACTTGTTCGACATCTTTCTAAAGTAAATGTCTGCTATCACAAGGCCATAGCTGGGCTCATAATTTTATTTATTTTTTAAGAAAATCAAACATGCTTGAATTCTTGAGGTTGGGAGAAGCTGGACTCCTCTTAAATGCATAAAAAGAAAAAAATTATGAGTGATAAAAGAAAATTACTTGCAGGAAGGGCATGAGTAGGTGATGCACTGAGGATTGGGATAAAGCAAACAATCCCAAAAAAGTATCAATAAATGTTTACTATGTACAAATCATTATCTTTCAGGGCAAAAAATGGTTCCCTCCATGCTAGGAACTACATTTGTCATTTGTTCAGAACCTTTGGTCATGTAATAGGAGGGCATCCCCCTCACAACCCCCCACCCCCCACTCTCCTTCAGGAAAGAAACACCTCTGTGCAGCCGCTTGAGCCACTTGCCTGTTAATCACGTTATGGCTGGAATGTGCCTGTTTAAGCACATGAATAACCAAAATCACTGCAGGCTGACAGTGACAGGAACTCCCCTGTTCTGCCCATCCATAACTTGAACAGCCTTTGGCCATGCTGAGCTGCTTGGGAAGCTGGACCTTGAAGAAGGGCCATGTATTGCTGGCAAATTCCTGAAAGGCTGCTGTGGCAAACAGCCCCCTGTGCAGCCAGGGAAGGAAATGCTCTTTACCAGAGCTCCTCTGCTGCATCCCAGCTGGTTTCACTCTGCCAGGGGCTGCTCTTGTCCCTGGCACTGAATAAATCACAGCCAGCCAGCAGGGGTGGCAGTAGGATACTTTACACCTTGCAGGAACAGCTCATTTCTTTTCTCCTGTCCTGCACAGCAGAGCTGAGCCACTCAGAGCCAGCTTCCTCCTGCTCCCACACTTTGTGAGTCAGGGAAAACCTTTTCTTGGCAACCAAAGGCCTTCAGCAGGAAGTCTTTAAATGGTCATGAGCATCATTTCCAGAGTCTCTTGAAACCTCTAAGCAATTTTATTTTTTATAGCTATTTATTCGTGTAGAATTAATTAATATGCATTAGGTACAACTGTATGCATGAGACCATGCACCCATACATTTTTTAATACCACTGTGTTAGAAAATATTGTTCATATAATATTTTAGTTTTCTTTTTATCCTTACCAAGTTTGATTTCTGGCCAAAGACATCAGGTACAAATGTTTGATTTGGTTTTCAATTGAGACCATCTAGCTAAATACACAGTCTCATTTATATAATCTACATTAATTATAGAAAAATAATGCAAATTAATGTAAAATGTGATTGCAAACACACATTCAATTATTAAAACAGTGGATAGGTTTTCCCAGTGTTACCTTTTTCTTAAAAAAAAAATGACACCTAGAGAGCCTTTTATTAATGCCACAGCAACAAGTTTCAATTGATTAAGTATGAGACAAGCAAGAAAATAAAAAATAAATGCACTCCACTATTGGCAGTAGTTGAAACTATTTCCTTGCAGTGGAAGACAACTCTTTCATTTCTGAGCCTCTCTTCCCCTAGATCATAGACACACTTTCATCAGGGTTGGCTTTAACTGATTTACAAAGTTGCAACACTACTCACAGGTATTCCGCACGTACTGTATAAGTCAGGATCTGATAGTGGATATCAGATATTTAATGTACTGTATTGTTTAAAATACAATTTAAATATTTTCTTTCATGTCAGGCCACCTTTTATGTATCTTCCAGTGAAAAGTTCCAACTACCCATCCATTTAATCTGGACCTATGAAATTCTGACAGTTTCAGAACACTTCTGCAAACAGCATTCTCTTGAAGGATGTAGACAACCTACTATAAAATGCAGGACACCTTTACAGGTAGACTTGAAATGTACCTGTCATTCTGTGCTGTTAAACAGCACGGAATTCTGACAGAATTATAGGCAGGAAATGCAAGAAATTCATCTTAGGATGTGTTAGTACATGTATAATCCTATTTTCTAGTATTCTAGCAGTACTTTTCTACATAAGAACTGGTTTGGGGTGCTGGGAATTTTTTGTTTGTTTGTTTTAAATGCCATAAAAACAATCAAAGCAAAAAAAAAAAATTTCAATTCTGATGCATAAATATCACTCAGGACTCCAAGGTCCCATATGACTGTGGGTTTTTGATTAAATAATACATTACACATGATGCATCTTTGAAAAAAAATAGCATTTTCAGATAAGACTGCTTACAAGAAACATTTAAAATATTACAGCTTTGTCCCATTTTTGCATTTTCTATTTGAAATGACACAAAGTAATTAGTTAAATAGATCATGACATCACAAGATGATAAAATATGCCAAAATATTTAACCTACAGTTTCTTTTAAACAACAGACAAATTATTCATTCCTGAAAACAATCCATATGCATGAATTAGTGCCTTACTAAAGAGAAGTATGAGATTTAAAAACTTGACCATGTTTTTGGGCAGTTAAACCCGGTTTTGGGTTTGGTTTGGCATTTCAACTTTTAGTTAAATTAAGTTCCTTGCTTCATACAAATACATTCACACGTGTACACCCATACACACACAGACATCAACTACAGTAAAAAAGAGATTAAAATACCTGATCATCAGCAAACTTAAGAAAGGCTGTCATGGAGTCAGGAGAAACTATTAATATTGGAGGGCCCAGGTTATGAATGATAAATTCCTGCACCATTGGTATTATCTGGAAAAAGAAAAAAAAAGAATTAAAGTATCCTATTTTCATGTAACACATGTTACTCTAAATATCTGAATATAAATTTCAAGGACAGTATTCCTGCACATACAATAGACATCAGTACAGTCCCAGAGGAATCAATGATGTAGCATTTGAAACTCTAGGCAAAAACAATGCCCTAAGAGCTGACACTGGAAGTCCCATACAAATGTTCTTTAATGTCATTTCAGTCACCACGTCTGGACAGAATAATGGGCTGAATTATTTTCTGCACTTACTCCATTTGTATTTCAGAGAAGATTTAAATTTTCAAGTCTCACAATGCAACATCCTTCAGAGGTGTTAAGATCTTGGCTTGGAAAGCTGCTGCATGCAGCAGTGTTGAAGACACTGATGTTTAAACTTCTATTGAATTTAACTGGACTCTGTACCAAAATAGGAGACAGTTTATAAAATGACAATGCTGGTAAACTCCTCCAGATATACACCTTTAAAATATTACTATCCGGCATCTACCCATGCTCTATAATATCTTAAAATAAAACCGAATACTTATAATATTTTAAAATAACCACTTTCTCTTTAAAGAAATGCAACACTACTTGCAAAGACAATCCTAAGAATTAATCTCTGAATGTGAAATTGAAGAAAGCCTGAAGGATTCAAATAGCAATGTCAATTCAACCCTTTTGCTTGCAATCAGGATAGTATTTTTTTAAAACTTTATATGCAAAGTTTCTGTATTTGTAACTAGAGTTTTTAACTTGCAATTTTTGACATTTTAACTGTAAAATCTGCAATTACCATAGGTGCATTCAGTTAAAAAAGCAAAGTTAAAAAGTTCTCTGTTAACAAAATGTTTGTGTCCCGTGTGATCAAGGACACAGACTGTGACACAAGGGGAAGAAATTCCAGCAGCTTCATTTCCCTTGGTTGCCCTGCCATGAACTCACCTGTGTCAGGAAGGGACTAAGGCTCTGTCAGGCCTTCCCCTGCTCTCCAGATGCAATGTGTCACCCATTAGCAAAGGCTTTAAATGTGAGAGCAGGAGGGAGGCTCTGCCCTTGGCTGACTGCAGAGATGGAGAGGCTGCTGCAGGAGCTCAGCTCAGCCTCCAAGCTCTTAATTGACTATAAGGAGATGTATGAGTATGAGAACCGTCTGAAAACCTTCACCAAGTGGCCCTTCCAGGAAAACTGCAGGTGCACTCCAGAGAATGTAAGTCTGAAAATGTTTGTTTTGCCTCTGCCCTAATTTGTATATGCTATGCCTGAATGTGAAGTCATTGTTAAGTATATTCAGGTTCAAGAGAAGTCCACTAAGCCTGAAGATTAAAAGTTAAATACTCAGCTTTCCTCTGTTCCCTGCTCAGAAATACTGTAGTTGGGATTGACTGATTTTTCTGTGTTCAGTCCACAGTGTTCCCTTTTTTTTGTCTCTTTTGTTCCTGTCATTTAAAAATTAATTTCTTGTGTTACATAGTTACAATCTTTTTAATTGCAAATTTCTATTCGTGACAAAGCAGCCTACATTAAACAAGTATGGATCCAGCAGGAAGGATAAAGTAGTGGAATGATAAAGTAAAAAGTGGAATGATCACTACTTCAAATTCAGAAATGGAAATTATTTAAATAAAAAATCCACCTCACTTCTACTTTGGCACACACATGACACTGCCAACCTGAATCTCAGATGAGCCATACTGCTAGAGTTACCTGAGAAGGTGTTTGGTTATTGGAACAAACTTAATTTTTAGTGTCCTGACTAGATATGATTCTGAATTGTCAGGAAATATGAGTAAATATGAGTAGTGTGTGTGGGATAATGCTCTAAACTTCTGAACTGTCCCCTGCAGATGGCAAAGGCTGGCTTCATCCACTGCCCAAGTGCAAGTGAACCAGATATAGCAAAATGTTTCTTTTGCTTGTTAGAACTGGTGGGCTGGGAACCAAATGATGACCCATGGTAAGCACAGATGTAACAATTTAGTAATTTTACAATGAGTTAATGTCTCTGTCGATTTCCACTATGACAGTGCACAAAACTAGGAGCTTATCTTGCCCCAGTAACTGTGAAATTGTTCAACTAGCTTTTATCTGAGATCCACTAGAATCTATTGCATCTTTTCTGTATGATATAATTTCTGCTGATAGACAGCACAAATACATGAGAGACCTGCCTATACAGATCTCTTCCTCTCCTGAAATGAAACTTCTGTGGGTTTAATATCTGTTCTTATTCTGGGTTTATGCTGCAGGGAGGAACACACCAAACGTCACACCTGTGACTTTTTAGCCCTTCCCAAGCACTTTGATGATCTGACAATGGAGGAGTACTACATGCTGGAGCTGACACGGCTGAAGACCTTCATTGTAAGTGTTAGCCACATATCTGAAACGCAAAGCTAGAATATAAACAACAACTTCTCTTGCTAAGGTTTCCAAGCATCAGCCTGGAATGATTGTCTAAGGCTAGAACATGACTTATTCTGAAGTAATAATTTGTGTGCATTATTGGCTAAGAAATCTGCACCTAAGCAGTTCTCAGGGTAATTTATTGGCTTTTGAATGTACACCTGTTTCCTTTAGAAGTGTTTTTCCAACAACTCATCACAGCAGACAAAAAAAAAAAAATAGGGTGCAATAATCAAAGCACAAAACTCAACAATGAGCAGCTCTATCATTCTCAGGAGGGATGAACAACATACGCAAAAAGACAAAATTTGACCAGATTATTGCTTCACATGTCCAGTTTAACATATAAATCTGCCTAATTAAACTTTAAACCTCATTTCTAATATTTTACTCCTCCCCGTTTTGGGGTTTCATGCCACAGTGCTGACATGTAAAAAAGCACACAACTGAGCAGCTCAGTTGGTCAAGATCAGCTGATCTGTGAGCCCTAATCCTATGGACAGTAGGAATCAAGTGAACCAAGTTCCCTGACGGGGAACAGTAAAAGGTTCTGCATATTAGTTGTTGGTGGGTTTGCACAAATAAGACCTCTGCCTTGCTAATAATTCAATGTATTAAATAAATAACTAAATAATTGTATTATAATTAAATTATAACTAAATTATAATTAAATAATTAAATTCCGTATTAAATATATACCTGGTGACTGCCAAGGTTAAGCATTTAAGATCACTGTGCAACAGATTAAAGTACAAAAAAATAGGATCATATGGCACAGCGATATCTTTGAAGGAGGACTAAGAGTGGTGTTACCTAACTTGAACTGTGAATGGTTTAGAGCAATGTTTCAAGGTTCAATCTGGGTCTTGGCCATTATATGGCTGTATTTCTAAGTATATAAAACATTCGAAGCAGCAGCCTCAGGTGGGGACACTCAGCCCCAAGGCTATGTCACGGATAGCTGGGAGGGCTGTGCGCTAGGCTGACCAGGGTATGATTGCTGTCGTGAAACACCGATACCCGAATGCAGCCTGAGAGGGGGCTGCAATGTGGCTGAACTAGAGAGTTAAAGCGCTCCTCTGAACGGCTCAATCTCTTGCTTTGATTCAAGCGCAAAGTTGGCAACCGCACAATCAACGCTTTTGAAGAAGAAGTCGCGGCGACGAGGCAGAGGCTGCTGAATTACTTCGGCGCCGGAGCCTCGCCGCCGGCACTGCCGCCTGTCGAGGATGAGCCTGCAGCCCAGGAGCCGGGAGGCTCAGCTGCCGGCCCCAAGGAGCCCAGGACAAGTGAGCTGTGACCTCTGGCTCTACAAGGGTCTCTTACTTTGGTGCAAACATCCCTGTCTTTGTCTGAGTGCCAATCCAAAGCTGAGCAGGTGTGTGAGGAAGTGTGTGTAGAGAACTGCTCCTGGATCGGGAGTGAGCACAGCCAGGGATGGGCTGGCCCTCACCGTGTGCTTCCTTGTTATTGCTGGGTGTGGAGATAAGAGTACTTCCACTGCCCTGCCAGTGGGTGAAAAATGTCTGAGCAAATACTTCTATTCTGGTTTTTAGCAAGCTGACTTATTGCTTTTTGAATAAAGATTCACAACAAGAGTGCTTTCTGTGATCTGTGTTAAAACCTTATATACCTAGACTCAAATCACTTCTGAACAGCAGCTTTGGGAACTCCCCTGACTTGTCTTTCCACTCTGCAAGAAAATCCTCATGCTGGAGATCTTAAAAACATGTATTTCAACATTCTTCAAAGCATTTATGAATTCCCTAGTTTGAGAGTAAATTATCCCTTAACTTGATACATCAATCCATGAAGTGACTATTTCCCAAAGAACTGAAGTCCTCAGCTTGCTGTATCTTTGTTTGGTAAATGCCCAAAGAAAGCCTAGTTTTCATTACTTGCCCATTTCCTGCAATCTGCTCAAGTGAAGGAGCTGGAACTGTTTAGTTCCTTTAATGTCTCTCATTACACCATTTTATGAGCATTTCCAACCAAAAATCCATTATTTCTCTCTCTGCCTACTTTATGCTGTTTCTTTAATTAAAAAGTATTTCTAAAGCCTTGATATTTACAATGAAAAAAATGCACAATTTTTTTTTTTTAAAGAGTCTAAGAAGTCCTGGGTCACTTGACTGAATACTGGTGATAGATTTTCATCATTTAAATTAACAGTAAGAAAAGTGAACTGGCAAAAGTGTTACCTGGACATCAAAGTGGTTATGGTCAGATAGGAAGAGTAAAATAGAAGAAATTTTTGTCTGAATACCTTGAATATCTCAGACCAAATAAGGTAAAGTCCATTCATGTGGTTTGAAATGTAGTGTAAGAATTTGCAGAAACTACTTCAAATTATTTTTTCAAGGTAGAAACAAAGATGTGGAAAATCTCTGTAGCTTTTTCCCAATTATCTAGATCACCAAGCCCTTGGCAGAGAGCTACTCTAAGGATCATTCCTGTATTTCAGGCATGGTGATCATTCTGAGACCTAATTGTAATCTATTGTCATTAAAATTAGGTAATGGTAATTACCTAATTTTAATCTATTATCATTAAAAAGTGTAAAGCTTTTGACAGACAGATCAAGAATGAGAGCAAGCTATGTTGTTTGATCTGTGTTTCAATCTATTTCTGTGTTCTTCTATTCAGTTAACAAGAAATGGATAATTTTAAGTATTATTACTGTAATAATTACTGAGTTATTATTAGCATTAAGTCCTTTCAAAGTTATGGCTCCTCATCAGTTAAATGGATGTACATACAATTTATGCACAAAATACTGACACAAAGATGACTGTGGGACAAAATGTAAATTTTTTTTCAAGTCACAAAAGTAACATGGTTTAAATGAGAAAAGAATGGTTAAAAGAATCTCAGCATAGAGCCTGTTTTAAAAAGAGCCTGACTAGTGAAGGAAGCAAAGAGGGCTATGTGAATTATTCATTCACAGAGAGTTTGCTGTGGGGCTGCCTACCTCTGCCTCTGCTGCTCTTGTGGCTTTCCTCAGTTGCTGCTGGACTCTGCTGGAATGCTTCTTGCCTTCACTGGGGAAAGTCAGCAAAAAGGGCTCCCACCAACTGTTCCCTGGGGATGGTGGTGGAATCCACTCTGGCAGCTGGGATTCAGGCTCTGTGTCATTGTACTTCTGCTGAAAAGGTTCAGAATCAAAGTGAGGTAATTTTATTTATTGCATACTCTAATTTAGACACACAAGGATACAGGGGATTTCTTGAGATGTCAAATAGCAAAAGGGTTAGATTTACAGAAAACAGACTGCCTTGGTGGTAAAGGTTACCTCAAAGGTACATTCAAATATGATCCCAAAATATCAAGCTCTGGCTAAAATGATTACTAGCAATATCTTAAACAGTTCTGCTAAACTTAACTACAGATAAAAAAGCCCAGTGTAGCTTTTGCATTTGAGGTGACTCCTGTATTAAGTCTTGTAAATATTTTTATTAAAAAGGTGAGCAACTAGCATCAGGAGATCCAAGCTGGGAAAGGTGATAAAAGTAATTAATTAAATAAATTCCTGACAGGATGAAAGAATGTCAGAATTGCAAGGTGAAGTATTAGACATGAGAAATGCCAACACTTGTGGTACCAGTCACCCAGCAGTTTAAAAAAAAATGTTGGCAGGGGAGGAGGAATAAACAAATGCCAGGAATTCTTCCCAAGTTTTAGCCAAGGAATCACTTTAAAATTAAAACAGAGTAGTACATTTATTTTCAAAATTGTCACCTTAACTGATTTTCCAGCAAGATAATGTGTAGAAATATTATTATTCTAATATAAAAAAAAAGGAATGGCAATTCTCATAAAACAATTAAATATATAAATTTAACTAAATATTATATTGTGCTAAGAAGTAACTTACTATAGTTTTAAGTACAACTTGGAGTGAGGGCTTCAATAGTACTCACTTGATTCAAAACAAGGAGAGAAAAAACATATCTATTTCCCTTAACTACAAGAACATTGGATATTCACTACTTTCATTTTTTAGCTAATTGTGCCCCCTCCAGGTCCTTCTGTAATTTACACTTTCTTTAGTCACCAACCTTCCAGCATTGCCAAACTGAATGTGTTTTCCAGTGTTGTAACAAACTGAGGGCCTCCGAGTTTGATTATATGCAAACTATTGGCTTTTTCCATGTTCTTCATTCGTTTGATTGATAGCTCCCTAAGGAGCCATCAGCAGAGGCCATCTTCCTGCATTACCAAAAGGAAAAATACAAACTTTCAAAATTGAAATATCAGCTCTTCAAATGTTTACCTCAAAGTGCTTTTTAAGGCAATTTATTCCCTTCTGTCATTACAGCAGAAGCACATGAAATCATAGCAGGCACATACTCAGTGCAATTTAAGAGGAGAGAGATGAACACTAAAGTTCTTTGTTTACAAAAAACAATTTTCCTCTTTGAGAGACTGTATTTAGAATAAGAGTTCTTACTTGCTAGAAAGTTTAATCACATTTAGTTTTATATTTAATTCAAAATAATAATATCCCTCTGAAGTTTTGAACAGCTTTAGTACAGTTGCATACATAAGTGACTGTTTTCAAGTATAAACAAAGGGAATTTTCCACTAATGAAAATGGATATTGTGGAGGAAAGCCTAAATTTAGGAGAGGAAGTTTTGGTGGAGAAATGGCAGTAACCTTCTCTGTTATGGATCAAGACTGTACTTGGGAATGACCCATCACCAGCTGAAGGAGGATGCTTTCCTTCTCCCTTTCAGAAAGGTTCAAGAAAACATCTGAAAGGAAATCTGTGCAGCCTACCCACAAGAGAAGAAAGCTTTCACAGGTAAAATGCTTTGAGAGATTCGGAAAACACATTTATAACCCACTAGCACAGCGTGATATCAATAAAGTGTGAACTTTGTAAAGTTACAAGAATTTTGAGTGATTTGATAAACACAGAAAGGGGAAAATTGAGTAGCACCATAGTTCTGGAGAAGCAATAGGGATTGGAAACCTGAATATCTGTCAGATGAGGCAGTAGCATCAGCAGGGATAGAAAGAGACTCTCACAGCACATCACAGTGCTCAGCAGTGGGTCAGAAATGTACTGGAAGAACTGCTGAGCTCCCAAATTTCTACGTGGCTCAGCCACTTGTCAGTGCCCAAAGAGAGACTCAGGGGAGATGGAGCCAGGTTTCATTTTCAACATAAGCTGCTACCAGCAATTGCAGGCTGAACTGAACACAGGAAAGCTGCATGTTAAGCACAGTCTAGAAATAGGAATTTAGCATTTGGGTAAAACTCAGCTAAAACCTGCATTATTTCTTTCCCTACTTCAAAGTTTCAGTCACATTTTTTTTTCAGCATATCCCGCTTCAGACTTAGTATTTGAATAATTAAAGAACAGTTCTCTGATATCAGCCCAACACACACAGCTTTCATCATCTATAAAATCCTTCTTCATTGACAGGAATGCATAAGCAGTCACTGGGTATGTTTGCAAATTATCCTTGGATTGCTCACTAATTCTGCTTTTGAAAAAATTTGTTGTTACAAAAAGCCTGAGTTGCATTCTATACAGTTCCTTTAGTCCTAATATCCAGCCATAAACTCACAACTACAGGCATAATATGTACCATCAATTTGAGGTAGATTCTATCTCATCTTTCAAAATTAAAAGCTATCATTATTTAGTTTTAAAATGCTAATCATTTTCCATTAGTTCAAAAAGAATTTTGATCAAAGCTGTGTAAAAGTGAAATGGAGGATAAACTGTACAAGTCTTGAATTCATTAACATTTGTCGACTGTTTAGCTTGAGTGATTGAATTATTAATACAGTAATTACTTGAAAAAAATTACATATACAATCAGAATGCCAGCATACGTCCTCTAATTTCAACATGTAGTTTTGCTTCCAGAAGTACAATCAATGCCCTATATCTGTAGTATTTCTAGTGCCAAAGTAAGTGCATTGAAGGAAAAGGGGAAATAGAGGTAATATCCAAAATCTATCCTCAAATAGATTCTCTTCATTTTTAGTAATTTTCATTAGCCTGGATCCGCTTTTCAAAATAAGTAGACATTAAGTTCTTCAGCTGAATTCAGTGGCAGGGTTTGGTGCTCAAAAACATTCAGTCAGGCTAATCTTGACATCCAAAAGTTCTTACAGATAAAAATTATCTGCCATGTCAAAAATTTTCTCTCATATTGGTGTAAGTTGCAGCTCTTTAAAGTCCACCTTTTAAAATCATTTTCTAACAGCAGGTATTACAAATTTAGTAGCTGTTCCCAAATTGAGAAGTCCCCCAAGCATGCAGTTACCAATCTTTTAGCTGAGTAACAAAGACCTTCTCTCTGCCAAATAAAAGCCTGCTATGACTCAGCTTTCAAGGGCCACACTGACCTTGGTGCCCAGAGCAGATTTACTGCTCAACTCTCAGCTCCAGATGTTCCAAATCAGAAACAGCACCAAAAAACTACACTTCAATGCATCAAAGGTATGCATACCAAAACATATCCTGTGGGCTGGATGGGACTATCAGAAACCCCCAGGGACATTTCAAGAATGCCCCAATTTTGTGCAGCATGATGTTAACTTTGTTGCTTCCGTGCCTTCCTAGAAAAATTCACAGCTGAAAATCAGGCCCTACACCTTATCAGGTATCTTACATGAATTGATCTGTACCATTGGTTATTTGCATAAGTATCCCACCAGTAATTTCACCTCTTTTTTGCTGTTAAATTGAACTGATAGACCAATCCTTTTAATGAAATGTAACTATTTTTTTAATACATACTTACATATCATAAAACTCCATGGTTATGACCCATTTAAAGAAAAACAAAAAAAAATCACTTTTTTTTGGCACAATGCTGTTGGAAACAACTGCATGACTGCTGAGACACTCCTTTTAATGCAAGCCAAATAAAGAAAAAATTACCAATCAATAGATAATAAAGTATCAAACAAAACCATTGGTTTTTAAACTAAACATTACCTAAAATAAGATCCTCCTCACAGGATTGCAGAGTAAAACTGTCTTGTCTAGCTATTGAGGAAATTAATGGACTTTCTAAAAGATAAACAGAAGCAATCATGGCCAATAATTGTAGTTATGGTTAATGCATGACCCCTACTTTTTTATTATTTTATATTTCACATAAAAATGTCTTTTGTATTACAAGAGACCTTGTCCTGATTTATGTAAAACATTGTATGCTACCACTATCCAGTGAAAGCACTCATATTTTTCCAGTAAGTACTGTCAATATTATTTTATTCGTGCATTATAAGTAAATTAAAATCTTTAAGTAAAATTGTCATCCCTATAGCATTCTTTATCCTGCAGCATCACAAAACCAAAATACAGTCTTTGAGTCAACAAATCCTGTCTGTAACATTCCCTGCAAGTTCAGCAAATGCACTGAGACTCAGCAGAAATGAAGCAAGTAATTTTAATTAAAAACTGTTTACGTCTGGCTAGCGGCCATTCTAGTTAGCAATCCATAAAATGATTGTTCCAGGTATTCTCTTATCAGCAGAAATTCTCACTGTAGTGTAACCATTCCCTGTGAGCAAGCAAGCAGAAATTGAAAAACTGTGAACAGAAATTACCTTCTAATAGGATTGAGAGGTATCACTCACCTCCCAGCAGCACCTAAGCTGACTTAACCATTCAAAGTCACTCTCATCTTTGCCTTTTTTGCTTACCAGAGATGCAAGAACATCCTCAGCATGAGCATCAAGCTCAGCAAGTGCTCCCAGAGTCACTCAACTCTGCTTAGCCAGCTTTGCTGACACCAAGGTGACAGTGTCCTCAGTCTGTCTATTATCCTGTCCCAGAAAATCCTCTGCTGCCTGCAAAAAATTGTAAAAGTTAAGAAGTGGAATGGCTGGTCTTAGGCGTGATTATGTTTTCTTGTATTTCTTATTTTTTACTATATTACTTTTATTTATTTCTCTGTATTTAAATAGTTCCTTCTCACTGTGATACCAGTACAATGCCCTTCATTCACCAGGAGCCCAACAGGGCCCTGAGATGCTTTTTTTTCTTTTACAAACCCAAATGTAAAACATCAGTGGCACATATCTGCAAACAAAACAGCATACACAACCTAATTCCGGCAACACAGGAAATACCCATGTTCTTTTACTGTCTCCATTTTGTTCTTTCCAATAATACCTAAGAATATATCATGAAGAAAAACATTTGAACAATTTACCTTAAAGACCATTTAAAGTTGGATTAAAAAAAAGGTTTATCCTCAGCCATTATTCTTGTGTCCTACCCTCTGCAAGATGCTTACCAGATTATTTACTGAAGATCAGTTTAAAGATGTAAAACTTTACTTTCAGTCTCTGTAGCACATAAACTAATGAGGAGAAACAAGAATTCTCTCTTCTATAGCTAATCCACCTCCAGTCCATAAAAAATTATTATTTATACCTTCCCAGCAATAGCAAACATTAAGGAGATTGAGTAGAGCAACCAGACACAATCTTAACACGATAGTTCTCCATGATTACAAAAAAACCAAACAAACAAAACCAACACCTTTAAGATTTTTTTTCCTCACAATATTTCTTGTCCTGTTCTTTGCACTGTAGGGATGTTTCTCTGGCACTGAACTAGCATTCTGGTTTCCACTTCTGTTCTTGTTTTTGTATGACTTTGCACTGCAGTCACTGCACACTGTCAAGTCTGTGTATGGGTACCCAAACCCAGCTGCTCTCCTTACAGCAAAGGTTATATTACTTAACAGGATCCCTACTAAATACTTCCATACCAATTAAGGTCTTTGGTCTTTGAAAAAAACTCAAGGAGTTCCTAATTCAATTTAAAAAAAAAAAAAAAAAAAAGAATCTGGGGAAAACCAGATGCTTTTTCTCTAAGTATTTATTAAGTCCCTTGACAATTATTTCCAGAAATTCACTGCACTTCCTCAGTTTTTCCAGTATCTTGTCTGCTGTTACTGCTGTCCACAGATGTCTGTTCTGGAAAAGAAATTATTCCAGATAAAAAATATTATTGTGTTTTCAAGTGAATCACCACACAGCACTGCAGGAAGTCTTAATCAAAATGAATCTCTATTTCACATTCTGCTTTACTCAACCATTATCAGGTTTACAATTTACTGTCCTTGCTCATTGCCAGAGTTCACCAGAGAAGTAGTTAGGCAGCTTGTATGTATGAAATTATTGAAAACATGACTATTATTTCTGAAAATCATTTCAAAACAGCATCAATTGATCAAAGAGCACAACTCTCATCATTCTGTTGGAGCAACATCAATTTACACTGGCTATTAACTGCATAGTGCAATTAAGCAACATGAACAATTCATACATTTTGATGGATTTTTTAGTGTACTTTCAACAACGAAGTGACACATTTTAACCAGTAATCAAGTATTAGAATTCAATGCAAAGAATAATCCTTCCTTCCATATAAAATATATAAATACATACACAAGACAGGAGTATTAATACTGCAGTTGTACACAGGCAACACTGACTTCAGTACTAACACTAACCAGTAATGTGATCTAAGAACGGCATTCCCTGATCCTGAGACATTTCCCAACTAATTACAAGTTTAAAAAATTTTGTTCTCAAAACAAAGTTCTACTTGTTTTAAGAAGAGAAGAAATTGTTCTTTTTTCTTTCACAACAGGACCTGAATGATCTGTCAAGACACACTGTTGAATAAACACTGGGTTTTTTGTATTTGTACATCGTACAGATGACAAAATATGCATTAAGATATGGAGTGCTTGCCAAATTCTTTCTAGTGCTGTCCAAATTAATTTCTCAAATTAAATTAATGTGAATTATTAGAAAATCTACTGTCTAAGATGAAAGTTATCTCAGTTAATACAAATGCCAAAAGGGTTTTGAAAAGACCTTAAAAGAAATGCAGTTGTGTGAACATCAGGTTCTGGCATTTAAATTGCCTTATGACCCATTTACAGCCTAATCATCACTACAGTTTTTAATCTTGCTCACCAAGTAAGGGCTTGGGGAGCAAAGACACACTGAAACATAGGAAATGACGCACATTTACAATGAAGAAATCAAACCACACAAATGCTTCTACTCAGTTCCAGTACAGGCTTGAATTTAAACCATGACACAATTTATTTCAGTTCAGTTCCATGCCAGGACATTGTGAACTGATCCAAACCCCTCACTTTGCAATGCAAAATTCACAGAATTCACAGAATGACCAGGTTGGAAGACACCATCAAGATCATCGAGTCCTACCCAGCCCCAGCACCTTAACTAAACCATGCACTGAGTGCCACATCCAGGCTTTTTTTACACACATCCAGGGATGGTGACTCCACCACCTCCCTGGCAGACCATTTCAGAACTTTATCACCCTTTCTGTAAAAAATTTTTTCCTTATATCCAGCCTATATTTCCCTTGAAAATGTTCTATCAGGGCAAAGTCCTGCAAGGAAATGGGGCTGTTAATACCAATGCCCTGCTCCATTGCCAAAGCCTGGGAACACAAGTTCTCCTGAGGCATCTCCTCTCCCACCTAAAGCAGAGTGCATTCCCCAGACCCTGGTGCTGCTGGGATGGCCAGGGGTGAGATGGAAGCAGAGGTGACAGAAATGGCAGCCGACCCTGAGGTCCCTCTGCTGTGCCTGGTGCCTGGCCCTGGAGGGACACAGCCAGGAACTCACATCCAGGATGAGAGCAAAACACACAACTGCATCCATCATCAGCAACTCCACAGAGAGTGACAGGGACAATTTCAGCCGAATCCATCTACTGAGGGCTCACAAGAACTGCTGACAGTGACAACTCTGATGGACATCAGAGCACAAAGATGTGCCCAAAGGATTCCCAGCAGGAGCAGTGTCCCAAAAGGAGACCCACCCTGCCAGGGCAGGCACTGAGACCGGCAGAACAAGCTCAGTGAGCAGCAGCTGGGCTCACTGAGGGGACAGGGACACCCAAGGACAGAGGCTGCGCTGCTGGGCACAGCCAGGGCTGCCAAAGGCGTCCCACAAACAAACTCCTCACAGGGGGACAAAGCACATTGGACCCACAACTCCTCCTCAGCTTCAGAGAATTTAACATTAAATTCCAAGTTCAGTGTGAGCCCAGAAGCTCTGAATGTTTGCAATATGCACTCAGCTTTGGTTTAATGCCCTGCTGGTGTCACACAAACCCTTCCCGTCTGGTGACACCCCCAGAGCTGTGTGCTGATCTCAGGGATCAAGATGGGGCGCAGCTCCCTGCTGCAATAATCCCAGCCTCCCTTTGTGCAGGAACACGTTCCCCCTGTGCCTCCTGCCTCACATCACACCAAACTGCACAAACTTCAGCTATGCACAGACAATCAAGACCTCAGCAGGCCAGCACAGTTCATAGTTTGGTTTAGAAAACAGTTTTTAATGCACAACTGTATAACTACACGTTGTTAAGAGAAAAGTGAGTTTTGTTCCCTTTCTCAGTATATTTATCAACAGCAAATGGAATAATTGCAACTGGTAAAGCAAATCAAAGCTGTGTTGCTTTCCCCAGTTCTATAAATGGGATTCTTCCTGCTTGTTTTTTTTATTTCACATGAGAAAAAGCTAAGGAAATAATAATTTATGCTTCAACATAGTTTCCTATTTACAACTAAGGCATGAAATAAAAAAGGGAATGGCATCATTCCCAGTGATTCAAAACATCAGTGTAACTTGTTAGTGACACTGCCAGTGTCAACTGGGGGGGGAAAAGTATCAAGTAAAGCACATAAATCAAGTTTACAAAATAGCCTGAGTACCCTGTTAAAAGACCATCAATAATCTAGTTTCTAAATATAACTTTTAATATATCACAGATTGCAGCCTGGGATCTTTTTTTACGTTTGCTTTTTTTCCTTGCCTTTTTTTTCCTTCTGCTTTCTGCCCCGGGAAGACAGAAAAACTTCTGTACCCAAGATTTTCTTAAAATTTATGAAAAGTGGAAATTAAACCACTAAGGAATTTAAACCTCATCAACACACTTTGCTTAAATTAGGTATTTATAATGAAGGAATAATGTATGATTATTCAAATTTGCAATGAAAAACTAAGCCAATAAAGCAATTTTATTACCCAATGTCATATAAATGCAAAAAAAATCAGCCTGAACAGACTGAAATTAGCTTTATGCTTTAAGAAGCAGACAGACCGTTCATACAGTCTGGAGAAGAGCATCCTTTCAAGCCATGAACCTCAGACCCTGCATTTGTGGAAGGACAGTGCCACCTTCTGGAGACTGGTGCCTGTTCGTGCAGCCAACATCAGCCAGACACTGCTGAACTTCCATTCTCGCATTTACCCTCTCCTGCACAAACTTTTTTTCCCCCTATCAGTGATAGCACGTAGCACATTAAAAAAAAAAAAAAATTGTAATTGAGTATCACTGAATATCTGAATTAGGTGATTTTATCAAAATGGATCATTCAGCACACAATATTCAGAAATACCCAGCAAAGTTCTCAATTTCTTGCCTTTTTTTGAACAGTTCAGTAAACCCACTTACAAATACATTAAAAATGCAATATCCTCCTAGAAATCCCTTGATATTTGCAAACATCTTCAGAAGGAAGGCAGTTTTATCGAATCATTATTAGAATTATATAACAGGATTGGCAGAATCACAAGGTAGCTGGTAATTCCCTGAGGATCAGAATCTGCAGAGCGTGCATGAGAGGAGTCTGGGAGAGCTGTATTTGCTCAGTTGGGTGAAGTGGAAATTAAGGTAGAATTTAACTGTAGCCAGTAGCAGGTACAAATCTTTGCTTGGGAGATTCAGCTGGGACAGCAGGAAAAAATTACTTCCTGGGAGCTCTGAAGCCTCTGGAGGTAATCTGCAAAAAATCTGTGTTCATAGAGATTTCTGAAATTTGGATACACAAAGCTGTACCTGACCTGATGGAGGGGTGCCTAAAGTTTCTGCTCTGTGAAAGGAGTCGGATTAACTGAACTCCAGAGGCCCCTCTCAATCAATGTTTCTCTGATTCTGTCTGAACCAGTGATTTTTTAAAGACCCTAAGTAAGGAAGCTAAGATGAAACAGAACATAGATTATGTTTTATCAGAAGCAATGTTTTTGGTACATACCACAAATTCACTCCATACTCTTAAGACAGCAGTATGTACCTGAAAAGCTGATTTGATCAACTCTTTTAGTCAAGTACTGAATTATACACTTTGCTTCAGGCATCTGAGCCATGATGTCAGAACTGAGAATGGCTCCAAATAAAGGCAAGCAGCCTGAACCTTCAGCCTTTCACCCAGAACCTCCTGTAGGAACAAGTTTGCTCTGCATTCCCTACAGAGGAACCTCAGCTCAGCTGCATTCACTGGGCCTTCCAGCAGAGCATTTTCAGCAGACTGCTGACACCTCTGGGGCAATTCAGCAGCAGGTGCAACACGTGGAAGCTTTAAGATTTCAGCAGATTTCACCTCATATGATTTCCTGCAATAACATTAATAAATGCCACATTATTTTCTGCAACTGGATCGTTTGTAAGGCTGGTGACAGGAGTTCCTGAATGAGGTGAATCCAATGAACAGACAAACAGTAGCAGTGAATAAATGCAGGGCATGTTTTAGCATGTAACAGTATTTGTGTACGAATTCCCTCTAACAGAATCTGGCTTCTGAGAAACACCCAAGCCCCAACCACTATTTGTTTTTGCTAGGATAGTTGGGATTGCAGAAGAAAGACAGGAAAGCCACCCTAACTACTGAACCAAAACTAAGCAGGCTTTGTCCTGCATACAGGACAACCAAAACGTGGTTTTAATAAAAAGATTTCAAGTAGTAAATGGCCCAATACTTAAGTCATATTTTATAGCTGACTTCAAATTCCAAGTGTGGATGTGGAACAAATTTGGTTGATGGATTAAGGAGTTCAGTATTACTGCACCCACTATGGGTACATATTCATGTAATTCAATAGTTGTTCAGCCCTTCCTTTGAAAGCAAAAAATTCAAGGTCCTTTAGTCTATCATTTGTTCTAAGTATTCTCAATTTTTTTGCATCATTTAAAAATTATTTACCACCACCATTTGACATTTTTTACTATCTCACCAGTATCACACAAATATGATGACAGCAGTTCTCTCTATTCCCAATTCACTGACATAAGCAACTTGCAAAAATATATAAAAATAAAATGCTATTTATAACCCTATAACAAATATCTATATTCTTCTTTCCCATATAGAAACAGGGACATTTTTTACTACTGTCATACTACTGGGCAATAGAGATGGAATTACCAAAAGGGCATGCTGTTAAAATATTGTATGTTTGTTCAATAACTCATTTGTTGTACAAATATACAATTCATTCAAGGAACCATAGCAGTAATTTTCTCAACAGCACACCCCTACATGGGCTGCACCAAGTCCTGTTAAATTAAATATATGAAAACTTATTTAACTTCTTCCCTTATTCACTGCCACAGGTTCTGGGCAACAGACCACTGTACCCAACAAGTACCATTTCCTCTAAACAAAGCCCCTCTCTCATCCTTCAGCTCTGGTACCCCATCTCTGGTGACCTTACTTCTACCAAGAGCTAGAGAAAATGCAGTTTGCAAAAGGAAGTTCAGGAAGGTCAGTTAACTTGCTTACACCAAAATGAAGACAAGGAATTTGGGATTCTGTTTGGCAGCAGCCCAGAACTCTCCATGCTTTGTTAGGTTACTAAGAGAGCAACCATTGTGTAATTGCCTGAATCTCAAAGACTGAAGCAAGAGCCCTGTGCTATTGAAGTAATGCCTTGCATTAGCACTGTCAGCCATCAGAACACCCTGAAAACTGAAATGATGAAATCACCATGGCAAGCTTACTCCTTTTAAACAAGAAAACCCAACTACTTGACATTAACAAGGAAGGAGCTCCTATACTATGGTAGTGTAGCAATTAGAGAATAAATATTTAGTGGAATGCACATGCAGGGATATGAATTCATATTTACTGATTATGTAATGAAATCTGAAAGGGCATTTCTGCAGGTCAGTGGGAGTTTTGAGGTATCCATAGTAGCCAGATATCTATAGCCAAACTTTCTAGGAAAGGCTTCTGGGCTTTCACAATATGGCTATGTTTGGGGGATTTAAGAGGTTAGTACTTCATTGAGAGAAGAGACAAAACCAGATTAAAATCTATGCTCAAAGATGGAAGTACAGAATTTTGAACACAATGCTTAATGTTAGAATTTAATTTTCTGCTTTGGGAAAAATATCTAAATCCTTCATCACATCCCTGAAATTTGTCTTTCTTCACTTTCTTCATCTCCTTTACATAAGCCCTAACATTTTTAATTGTTGAAGGGCTAAACAATTCAGTAGCTTTATATTTTAAGCAGAAAGTTTAGACAAAATTCTCTAAGTCTTCAACCTTTCAATCTCTAGTTCAGATATATTTTAGCTGGTAAAACAAAGGTATTGATTTAGCTGGTAAAACAGAGGCATTGATATAAAACATCTGCTGTCTTAAGTACTAGAGGGTGTTAAAAATACGTAGGGACATCTCCAATGCATTAGCACTCCCACATCATTAATTAAGAGTAAAAATCAGCTTGAAGGGATTAAATTGTGTGTGGCTGACAAGGGACAAAAGCTTTATCCCTTTAAAACAAGATTAATTTGCTGCTTAAGAAGGATAAACAAAAGCATTTGAAGTCTCTATGCTTTAGACTAAGCAGAAGAGATTTCTTGTTTGGTTACAATAGTTGGTGATGTTCTATTAGAGAAAAATCACCTTTTTCTCTTTCCATAATGTTTAATGAAAGGAGATCCTCTCATAGTCTGAATTTTGACAATGTGGTCTGAATATCACCTAGAGATGACAAAAAATGGGTTCCTGTTTCTGTATAGTCAAGAACTCCATTTAATCCCTTTGGAATTTCTTTCCATTAAAGTTTTCTCAATCAAACATTTTTTGCTGGCTGTTTCGCTGACAGGCTCAAACTTTCCTAGGAATGGTTCAAAACATTGAAGTCTTCGGAAGAAGACAGTGGTAAACCCACAACTTTGGACATCTTTCCCAGTGTCTTTCTTGCAAACCAGGATTGTGATTAGATGGATTAGAGAAACGTGGCATCTCAATTCTTCTGCTTTGCATTTAACTTGCCTTGTTACTGCTACTGCATGTGGAGAAATGTGGGAGGCTTTGACAAGTTTATTACCCATGATGAAATGCAATTTGTTTATTCTCCAACGCAAAATTATAGCATAAAACGTGTTCATCTTAAAGGCACCAGATTCTCAGAGAGCAAATATTTCACTTTTTGCTTGAAAAATTTGCTGTAATTATGCCTGATATTAAACCTCATTGTAGCAAAAGTTCAAATCACTCAGACCCAAATTCAGCTGAGGCACCCACCTGTATTCCAAACATTTAATACCAGGCACATGCACCAGAACTTTGCTGAACAGCAAGTGACTAAAGCCAAGTTACATTTCAAGGGTGAATATAAGTGCTTTGCTGAACTGAAACATAAATACATCAAAGAAACAGCAGGGGTTGATTACTGAAGTGATATTTGTGAAATGAGGGGATGGGATTTTACAGTTCCCAAGCTGCAAACTCTACATCTGCTAAATTTTAAATGATCATTCAACAAAAGCTGTAAAGGCAAAATTAACTTCACACAACTTGCCAATGAGCGCTTTTTAAAGTTTTCTTGTGCAGAAGTAAATGCATATTCAAGTTCTCCACCCCTCGGGTCTCAGGTCTTTGATTAGTTCAGTGTATTGGGAACGGATATTGAGTCTTCCACAGGTAATTCAATTGCTTGAATTTAATTCAGGAAAACCAAGAGATATTCACTGTTTGACTGCCCTGCCTGCTCAGAAGCCTGCACAACATGCAATTTAACTCTCCCGGAATGCTGTCTACACTACAGAAACTACCTGTCTGATAAACAGGTATGATTCGTGCTGATAAAAACTGAAACAGTAATTAATACTGATACAGTAATTAATAATTGGGAATAATAAAATAGTTAAAAGTTGTAATGCCAAAGAAGAGAGGGAGAGGAGGGGCTCTACCCCCCCCACCCCTTCCCAGCAGATGTTCTCAAGGACCACAGGAAAGAAGCTGAAGATACAGTTGCTAAAAATGAGCAAAAACCTGGTTGGGTCCCAGAAAATGCTAATAAATGCTAATAAAGGATTTATTGCCTTGCTATGCAGATGCAGTGATACATTAGTCTGGGCTTACATCGTACTGGCTTGGTGCGCATGTGTGACCCAAAGGTGAATTAAAGGACACAGAGGAAGACTACGAACTCTTCATCCCAAACGACCCCCAAAGACTGGCGCGACCCCCAAACCGAGTGGTGGTAAAGGTGGTGATGAGGGCGGAGACAGAGATGTGACGAGCGGAAATGGGAGGAGATGGCGTTTGCACATGGCGCAGAAGGAAGAACCTTCACTTGGCAAGCTGGTACGTGACGTGGCACGGGTCCATGAGCCCTGCACTCCGCACCCCGCGGTTATCATTTGCTTATGCGCCATTATTGGAAACAAATTATCCCTTATTTTAATCAAATGATATTGTATCCAATTTTATAGTTTTTTTTTTATTTTGACTATTCAATTAAAATTGCTACTACCTTTAATATTGTTTGGGGTTTTTTTAATGATGGGATAATTAGGCAAACATAACACCTGTTATCTGATGCTTACAGTGGCTAGATGGGCATTGATATAAAGCCCAAGCCATCACATACAAACACAGTGCTTTCTGAAAAGCAGCTTTTAAATGTCCAGGTAATGCCCATATCACTAACTAAATAGCTACATTACTCTCTAAATACCTACATTACTAACCAGCCACACTGCTTGCTACCACACTCCTCTACATATGTGACCTCCAAACTTTCTTGATCATACAAGAAAGAGTAAGCAAGAAATTTTTGAACACAACCCCCAGTATATGTATATTTATTTACAGGTTGTACACAAAAGCCACTGTACTAACATATTATATACACAATAAAGCATACACAAAAGTTGAAACCAGAATAAATTAAGATGAAAACAATATTGTAATTAACTTGTATTAAATTTTATATAAACTTTTTTCCTTTTACTAATTGTACTATTGTTACTACTATTTTAAGTGAGAACAATTGTGTGATTGAATACACTTCATTAGTCTTGGTTCAGTATTTTGAGATTCAAAGGTCTAAGTTCAGTTTATTTCAACACTGTTTTAATGGCTGTCATAGCTTAAAGTTTGATGACAAGTTCAAATGGAAGAATTGCATCATTGGCTGGGCTTAATAAATCACGATTCCATCCACCAGTTATACAATGATTTCTGTTTAAATTTGTATAGTTTCTTTTTACCTTCCCTGATGTCACTTTACTGTTCTTGCAAACTGACTGGAAGGTCTTGCATTTTCGAATCTTTAAAATCACATTAAAAATTTTTGAAAGAGACTGCACCAAGCCTTGTCCAGCAGAGATTTTAAGCTTTCCAAGGCCTGTGCCTCTGCAGGGAAACTTCCCTGTTTTATCGTTCACTGCAAAGAACATCATCCCTGTGCCTGGTGGGAATTCCCCTCGCCGCCAACCGAGGGAGCTGCCGCAGCAAAGCTCCGAGAGGAGCCCGGCACCATTTGCTCTGCAGGCTGGAACTACATCCCTGCACCTCATTATTTTCTCCCAATACACGCAGTTCCCTCGGAAACCCTTCGCACCCCGAATGCCCTAGCCCCATAACCCGCCCGAGGTGATCTGATGGACTCGGCTTCATCAGCAGCTTTACAGCTGACCTGGGTGAAATCACCTGAACCCATCAGGTGACTCTGAACTTCGAACGTGCTCTTTGTAATCCCTGTCATACATAATGAAACTGAAATATAAAGCTCAAGCGGCCTTGATTTGGGTAAGCACTACCTAGCAACAACCAAAACATCAGTGTGTTATCAAATGCAATTGTCATACTGAGTCCAAAACACAGCACTGTGCCAGCTGCTGAGAGGAAAATGAACTCTCGTCCAGCAGAAACCAAGACAATGACATAATATTTTGTACTTTGCACCAAGCTGAAGCTTTGGTACGCAAATTAATTTCTGTGGTTTCTAAAGGGGTGCCTCTAGCAGAGAGTCACTTTCTCTAGAAACATTACAGGAGCAGCAGCCCATACCAAAAGCATCTGTTTAAATTTGCCCTGCTAAGTGAATTAAAGGCGATCCGGGCAGTTTTAAAGACTGTGTTGCGTGTAAACCCGTTTTGCAGAGTTCGCAGCGCAGACAGCGCGCTTTGATTGTTGGGTGCCAATGCCGAACGCTTCAGCAGGACCGGGCGCTGCGGCCTCTGCGCCGCGCCAGGCCCTGCTCACACCGATCGAGAGCTGGGCTGGCAGCGCTAAAAAGTTAACTCATAAAAGGGAGTTCGGTTTAAAAAAATAAAAAATATATAAGAATAACAATAATAATAATAAATTTTAAAAACCGCACCTTTCAGCTCAGAGAGCCCGCTCCGTCAGCCCGGTGCCCCCGGGCGCTGGGAGCGCCTCAGCCGCCGCCCCGAGGCCCCGCGCTCGGCCGCTCCCGGCGCTCCGCAGCGGGACACGGCACAGCTCGGCACCGCTGCTTCCCGGGCTCCACCGCCCCATCCCGGCCGCTAGAAACCGGCGGGAGCCCAATTCCGGCCGCCGTGCCTGGCCCAGCACCGGGAGCCCGGCAGCGGCTGCGTTACCGTGGCCGGGACGCTGAGGCCGCGCTGGACGCACCTCGGCCGAGAACGCCTCACACGTGAGGGCTCTCACGGAATTGAGCACACCTGAGGGGAATTAAACTGCCACAAAGTGTCTGCAGCTGTGCCGGGCCTCAGCCGTGCCAGTGCTGCCCCGCGATTGTCTGCCTGCCTGCACAAAAAGCCTCAGCCCTGCCGTGCCTGCCACCTGCAATAAGGATGGCGAGCACGGCTCCGAGCAGCGTGTGCCATTCGCTGCTGCCGAGGCAGTGTCCTCCTCACCTTTGGAAATAACCCACGGGGGAGTTAATAACGCATAAGTGAGTGCAGGTGCTCGTCTCCAGGCAAAGCGGGAGGCAGCTGCCTCAGCTCAACATGCAAAGGAACTCAGCTCTGTTTGCAAAAATGATTCCTGCAAAGATAGAATGGGCTTGGGTGCATAACCCACAACAGCAACCGAAGGTTTTCCACGTGCCTCATCATGCATCAGCCCACCTTGTGCACAGTGACTTAGGACTTAAACAACCTGCCCCCACACTCCTGGAAAATTATAGAATACAAGAAAATATAAATAAAAAATCTCATTCAGTTTCATTGGTACTCAGTGGGTGTTTCCTCCACTGAATCCAATGCTTTGGCCAATCTAAATCAACTACTGGCACAGTTGGTATGACTTCTAACACTTTGCTCTGGCCAGGTTTGAATTTCTATGGGATCTGAAACTATTTTGGCCATGTTGAATAGTTTGTGAATTTTAAATGAGGTTTCTGGATGTTTTCACAGCAATATATAAATGGTAGCACTACATTTTACAGCGCTAACCTGCTGAAAAATGCCTATGAATGAGTTCCAATTCAGGCCTGTAACCAATCTTGTGAACTGCACACAGAGCATTATGAGTCTAGATAGCAAGTTTTAACCATAAAAACCCCTTTATTCAAATACCACAGGCAAAGAACCACTAGGGTATTTCTGCTTTGTCCAGCTGCAAAAGGCTCAACATCACCTGGAATTCCCAGTGCATTTTCTAAATCCAAGCCAGCACCAAAGCCTGGTTTTGATTTTGAAATGAGAAATACCCTCATACTCAATGAGCATAGGGAGATTCACACAAGCTCTGGTCTGTACTGGCTATGCTATGGACCAGTCCAGCTGGAAACCAGGCAAAGGGAGTTCCCTGCTATTCCAACTACACCTCCAGCAAGCAGTGGCACATTCAGCACACACTGCTTCCACTGCTGGGCATGGGAGTCCTTTTGCTAGCATGTGACCTTTTGGGGTTTATTGTCTGATTAGGAAACTGGAAACAGCATACCTGCTTGTACTCCTCAAAGGAAGAAAGAAACAGATTGCTAATATGAGAGACATTATAAAGAAAATGCTTATACATGTAGTATTTTTCATTATCAGAAGAATTTTCTTCTCCCAACAATAATAATACCTACCTTGCTGTTTATTCACTACATGGGATACCAGATAAGAACTTTTATGGGATCATTCCTGTACCTGCTTTTAATTATTAAGAAGTTTCCTTTTACTCTCATAGCACATTACTCAGTGGTAGATGACTTGGCAATTCAGCCTTGTAATATTACCATTAAATTCAGCAGACTTCCTACACTCTGATTCATTCTGTATCTTGCTCATTTCTGCAACGCTGAGTGGATCAAGCAGTATTTTCAAGCCTGTCAGCTGCCAGGTTCTCAATGCCCAAGATGAGCAGTTTCTGAAACAAACACAGTAATAGCACACTCTTATTCTGCCCCAATTTTACCAAGTGTTTTTTCAGACTCAACTTGCCTCATCTGGCAAGAGCACAAGCACTGCTGTCCTGGTGAAAGGAGGGTCACTTATTACCATATAATGGCTTGGGAGGGACCTTGCAGATCATGCAGTTCCAACCCTCTGTCATGGGCAGGGACACCTTCCACTAGATCAGATTGCTCAGAACTCTGTCTAACCTGGCCTTGAACGCTTCCAGGGATGGGGCATCCACAGCTTTTTTGAGCAACCTGTTCCAGTGCCTCACAACCCTCACTGTCAAGAATTTCTTCTCATTATCTAATCTACTCTCAGTTTAAAGTCATTGTGATGCATTTCTCAAAGACATCTCCTCCTTTAGGATTTTTGAAAAACCAGAAATTCCCAGTTGTCTCAAACCGCCATTAAACAGAATAGTTTGTTTATTTGATATGTTAAAAAAAATTAGGCATCATTCCTGGTAAGAACTCGCACTGCAAGAAATGTAAATATTCAGATAATTTCTGAATTTAATGCTGCAACACCAAAGCAGCCACATGGACACACTGTTTCTTTCACTGAAAAGAAAGGCCATTTGTGCATTTCAAACAATGGAAAAGCTCTGTCAATGAAATGTGCCTTTGGAAGAAACGCTACCCAGGCCACCAGGAGTTAACCCCCTCTTCTGAGTGCAATTCCCTTTCTAAAGCACACTTGTTTTGGGGTTTGTTGTTTTTTATTTCAGCCATCTACTCGAAAATGAAACAAATGTACCATTAATGCCCTAGGAAGTTAATATGTATAACAAAGATTGCATTTCAGTTGTCTTACACACAGCCATTCAGAAAGGGCAGTAGAATTTAGTATAAAAAGTATCACCTCATTAAGTACAGCAAGATATAACTACATAATTACAAATAGGAACAGCAACATTTTTTACATAAACCCCAGACATGTGGAGAACAGTTCCAGGAAGTGAGCTGCTAAGTTCATGATTCACTGGTACTAGTCAGCATGGGTTCAGCAAGGGGAAGTCAGACTGGAGCAACTCTGCAGAGAAATGACTGCCAGGAGCTGAAGGGAGAGCAGCACTGCCTGCCCAGACCTCTGACACTCTCCCAGAAGATCCTGGGTAATCATGATGGGCAGAGCATGCCCTGAGCAAGGCTGCAGGTGACACAAACTGGGAGTGCCTGATACACCTGCAGCTCCTGCTGCCGTCCATAGGCACCTCTGCAGGCTGGAGAAATGGGCTGTGGAGGAAGAGTCCTGCACACTGATCCATCCTGGAGCCATCCAGCTGGAAAAGCCCCTTTGCAGAGAAGGCCCTGGGCTCCTGCACTTGGACAGGAGGCAGCAGTGTGCCCAGAGCAGGCTGATGGCATGGGCTGCACCAGCAGGGTGACAGAGCTCATCCTTCCCTTTCCTCACACAGGAGCAGTGCCCAGTGTGAGACACAGACAGGGATTCAGGGACTGCAGCACCTCTCTTAGAAGGAAAGGATGAGGCAGCAGGGATTGTTTAGCCAGAAGAAAGCTCAGGGAGACTCTTATCAACACATCCCATCATGTGAAGTGGGGGTGCAAAGATGGAGCCAGGCTCTCATCAGGGATGCCCAGTGACAGGACAAGAGGGAGTGGCACACACTGGAACACGTGAGAACATCTGAGCACAAGAACATACAGCTGCTGTGAGGCTGGCTGAGAACTGCAGAGCTGCCCAGGGAGACTCAGTGTCCTTCCTTGGAGACCCAAAGCCATCTGGGCATCGTTCTGCCCAGCAAGGCCTAGGTGGGATGGCTGGAGCAGGGAGCATGGACTTGCAGAGGTCCCTCCCAACCTCAATCAGCCTCTGATTCTGTGAATAAAATAAAAAAAATAATAATGGAAGTTTTGAGAAAATGGCAAAGTTTTTTTTTTTTCTTAAAGAAAAAGGTCATTAATTGCATAGAAATCTTACTTCAGTCATCTCAAAATGTTACTCAGCATTCATTCACACTTGGAAAGTCCCAGTAATATGAGAAGAAGCAAAACAGACTAACAGTTGCTTACAGTGCATGTATTTACATTCAACTGGAGTTAATTTGCACAATAATATTTTAAAATAACTCAAACACACTTATCTAAACAAAGTCTGATTCAATGTATATTTTAAGCATATATAAAACACAAATAAAGTCTTCAAAACTTAAATTCTTTGGATAAAACCAATTTTCAATTATTTAAAGTTAAGTTAGCTCTAAAGTAGTAAGAAATGTAAACATCAGATACTGTGATAAAAATATTAGGAAATAACAGCTTTATCATAAAGTACTTGGATGGCATATGCTGGCATATGCTATCAGCTTAATTTTGCTGATATGCAGATGCTAAAAAATAGTTGTAATTTCAACTCAGGAATACTTTGACAGAATTTTAAATTATAACAATTTTGTTTAAACATTCTTTTTTACCTTTATTTACACTACTTTTTGGCATTTTTTTCTTTATCTTAAGTGAACTTGAACTTCTACATATGTATTGAATAATTTGTGGTTTTAACTTACCCAGTTCAAACTGGAGTCCATGATGGTGGAAAAAAATCAAAAGGTCAGGTAAGACTCCTCCAACTGGGAAAAGCCAAGGACTTTGAAAAGTAAGAGTGTAAAGTACCTGAGCACAATCCAACAGCTGGCTCCTGCAAAAGTAATTCTGTTACCATATATATATAATCCGTACCAATGAGAAAAGCTCCATGAGAATTAATCCACAGAGGAGACCTGGTGTGGCTCATTCACACCCAGCCATCAGAGCTTTGTCTCTGCTGCACCAACCTGTTACTTTATTTCATATGACATTAAATCTTGGAGAACAACTTCTTCGGACAAACAGAAGCTGAGAAGTTTTACACGCCCTACACCTCAGTCTGCTTTCCACTTGTCAATGTGAGCATCCCCCCACACCCAGACAACAGTCCTGAATCCCCCCATGAGTTTTGGTGACACCTTACACTGAAATGTTTGGGAAAAACCTGCTTTTTCCTTGTGTGAAGGAAGATAAAACACAACCTTTTACCACTCATCAGGTTCACCTCTCAGTCGTATTCCAAAATGCCAATCTGCCCAACTACTGACAAATCCACAGGCACACTTGCAAAAGATTATCAGATTGTGGTATTTTATTACAGAAAACAAATCCAATTTAAAGACAATTAAATTTAACCTTTGAGGAGTGGAAAATCTTGAAATATTTTGAAGTGGCATTTACTTTTAAAACATCTGTAAGAGTTTTAATAAATTTACTGCCGAAAAAGGCTCACAGGCTCTGTTATGATTAAGGGGCTTATTTTATGAGTATTACTTTCAGGTTGTTAAGGCACAACTGGCATTTGTTTTAAGACAAAACTTGACACAGGCACTATTACCTCAGAGCCAGAAACAAGTGAAAGTGGAAGGCACAGAACTTTAAAAAATACCACTAACCAAACCAATTTTAAAGGCTTAAAACAATTTTTAGGTAGTTTGTCTTGAAATACTAACACACTGCAGTCCATTTCTCAGAGCAGGCATGAAGCTGAATAATTATGGGCAACACTAATTGACAGCAAGATACACTTCTACATTAGAGGGACACAGAGAAAAACTGTTAATTGCTGTTTCACTGGCAATAATGGTTATTTTCAGTTTACTCTTTTAACTAGAGGCTTTGTGTTTTGGGGCTTGTTTGTGTGGGTTTTTTGGGGGGGATTGTTTTGGGTTTTTTTTAAGATAAGGGAAATTCAATGCAGTAGATTATACTATTTCAGAGGTTTGATTAAAGCAAACAACCAAGTTCAAATATTCACATCAGCATAGAAACCTCATCTTGCAATGCAATTTATGGTAAGAAGCCAAGGGCCATAAGCACAAGGATTGACAATCTACCTGTTTTCTATGCCAAGTGTTGCAGAGATCCAACACAGCATAACCATACAGAATATGCATGATAATGCCCAAGTAGCCCAGATCCATAAGGCAGAACTATGAGTGATCCTAGAGGTAAAACAACTTTCCAAATGGCCCCAAGAGATGCACCATAGCCCCAAAACATATCAAATTTAGCCTCTATCCAAAGTGATGAGAATGGTAGCCAGCAACTCCAGTAAACCAGCAAGATTCAGCTTCTCTGCTTCCCTTCCCAATTTCTTACTAAAAGAAAAGGTAGTCCTAAAAGCATGCATGTGTTCAACCACTGTTTGGCAAAGGCTATGCTTAAACTCATTTCAGGTTTCAGTTTGTTCACACTAGTACCATCTTTTGACTAGAACTTGAAAAGTGCAAAAATATTATAATTATATCTTCTTAAAAAAAATAATTCATTTCATTGGCGCAACAATTCCAATTCCTCAGGAGTTAAATCCACTGCCAGCAATGGATAGAAAAGGAGGCACCAGCATAAAAGAATCAAAGTGCATTTCCAGCATGCCAATGCTGCACGAATTGGCAAGCCAGAACCTTTTTGTCACCACTGGAACAGATTATGCTGAATTCATTCCATGGAAAGTCCGTGTTGTACATTAGCACACAAAGTCTGTCACCAGCTCCTGGGGATACTGCAACGAGTCGTCGAAGCGGAAGCGTTTGGAGAGCGTGCTGCTGTCCTCTGGGATGTTCTCCTTGTCCTCCTTGTCACTGCAGCTGCACTTTACACTCCACTCTTCTGAGCACTTGGCTGTGTGTCCTGGCAGCTGAGAGGAGCAGCAGATCTCTTCAGGGCTGCACAGGAGTGGGAGCTCCCCTTGCTGCAACCACGAGTGGGACAGACAGTCTGCTGCAGTGGGCCTGTCCCTTCACAGGGAGAAAGGGAAAGGTGCTTGAGTTAATTCCAATAATACTAAAAAACTAAAATAGCTCTGATGCTAAAAATCCTGAGCAAAATTGACACTGAAGAGTCAATATTGGTGTTTTCACCCCTACCTCAGCTGCTACAAAACACAGTTAAGTATTGGCTACATGCATCTGAATTTAGTTGACAGTTTACCCTAAAGCTGGTAAGCTTTCATCAGAACAAGGAACATAGTCTCTGGGAATGTTTTCAACATGGTGCCTGGGAATACTTTCAACATGGTCCACATAAATGGGCACTTGCTTTTACTTTTAAAGCAATATGCTTTATACAGACCATCAACAGTCAGGCTCATGATTATTCAGTCATTATGCTTTCAAGGATAGCCAAGTCAACAGGATGTCACAAACTCTGACATTTTCTAGCTTTACTCGTGCAATTCATCTGGCATAAACTCTTTCAAAATATAGATCCTACCAAACAAACCAGACTTAGTAAATTGCTCCTGTGGATAACGTAGTACAGTGCTACTGCAAGTTTTAATTGTGTTCTGCATTGTTAACTTCCACAGAACTTGCCAGAAAACTGGCTCCAGGACAGCAAAGCCACTACTTCCCCCTCACTCCACCAGAACACAGGAATATTTTTCAGTCAGAAAAGTGTAACTTAACAGAGTTGACTCTCTAAGAATTTTAAGAGACTTTTCCTCTTAAAATTCAAGGAGGTAGTGTCATCAAGAGTTGGAATGGGAATAAAAAAAAGGCAGTTTATTAAGTACATAATGCACACTCTTGAGATGCCCAGGAGAAAATGAGAATTAATTGTTACAGAATGTCAAATATCCCACAGGTCCACACTAAGAGTTATCAAAGCAGGTTCTTCCTCACTGATTACTTTTTTCTAGATGCTCCACAAACATGAAAGACAAGATTCCCTCATGATACTGGGGTTTTGTGAATCCTTTCAGATCCTGAAAAACCATGTACGTGAGATGTTAAGACAGGAAGGACTCTTGTAACTTTATATGGAGTCCTCATTGCCTCAGAGCAGGCACTTCCCAGAAATCACCTCCCATCCTCTCCTCCTGCCCAAGAGCCTCTCTCAGGCAGGCAGGCAGGCAGGCAGGCTCACTCCTCCTGCTGGAGGCTTTCTGGAGATGCCAAGGGTTACTGCCTCACCACAGGTGACCATATCTAGCACTGCAATCAACAATACCTGACCAGCTCACTCTCAAAGTTCAGCTTCTTTGCAAGGTCTTGAGTGAAGTCTGAACTCCCCAAGAATGCAGAGTAAGGGGTGTGTCTTACAAACAAACAAGTTTTTGTCTTGGATTGAGATCATTTTTAGAACACTGAACAAGGCAGGACACTGCCAAGTATAAAAATACAGTAAGAGAGGTGTTTAAATAAAAAGATAAAGGTGAGTCAGGAAACAAGAAAGCACTGCAATGAGGCTGCACTGCCTTTCCAAACTACAGTAATTATAGAAAATAACATGACCTTTCTAGAGCATAATAAAATAATAAAATCTGATAATAAAATCTGATAATCTGTTATCTGAATGAAAATATAAAGAAACTCAAAAAAAACCTCAAAGAACAAGCCTCCCTAATAATAACATTATCTGTAAAAATAATAAAAGTAATATCTGACAATTTTAGCCAGACATTGAATCCGAAATTCTTCTCACACATTAAAAGCATAAACTTGCACTTTAAAACAGCCAGTCAAAACTACCAATGCATTGTGAAATGTCCAACTGATCTTGTCAGTGACATTAAGCACATAAATTAACATTCACTTTTTCTAGGTGCTCCACAAATTTAGGATTCTTGCCTGGAGGAGTTTGCTACTTACTCTGGATTTTTTATGAGAAGTTTTTGAATGAAGTCTTTTGCAGGCTGTGAAACTGATGAGAATGTTTCTTCTGAATAATCTACGTTAACTTGAGATATATTAAGGTAAGTTTCTTGAACATCAGCGCCCACAAATGGAGATTCTTGTGTCAGCAGCATGTAGGAGATGACACCAATGTTCCTGAGGTAAGAACACAATGTATAAAGCCACTAGAGAACAAAATGTGTAAAGCTACTGGAGAATCTGAACAATACACCCTGCATGTTTACTGTGCTGCAGATCAAACTTCTTGGCATATCCCAAATTTCCTTGTGTGCACACACACAAGGAAAGACAGGAGTATATATCTCAATGAAGGGATTTTTGAAAACTCTTTAATTTCAATAGATCCTTTTCTTCCTGCTGAGATTGTTAGGAAAAGGAAATACCACTTTTACACAGCCCACTCTTGGGACATGTGGCAATTCTGGATGATAGAGCTGCAAAAAAAGACAAGACTTTCTAATCTGCATGCAAACAAAACCCATCTTTCACTGCAATTCTGGATGACAGAGCAGACTCATTCAACCTCTCTGTACATTTGACATCTGAGTTGTGTTACAATCTCTTCTAGCTGAAATGTTTCTCCCAAGAACATCAACATGAGTACCACAGATCATGCCAGCTATGATAAATTTTAAGGTGGTTTCTTGATGCATAATAAAAACATTTTTGTGATCTGACAGATCAGAATTTAGAAGCCATTACAGTGTGGAAACATGCAGCTGCTGGGTTTGTCATGGTGAGCACAGCATCAACAGGGGTTTTCTTATGTCTTCCCACAAAAGCAGGCAAATAATATGTGATTAAAAACCATTCATGAACAGATTTAGTTACTACTATGAGTTGAGGACTTCAAAGGAGCAACTAGCAACCTTAACAGTGAATATTAATAAAGATGCTGAAGATTTTATGTTTTAAAGGAAACATTTCAAAACTCGTCTTTAACATAGCACATAAAATTAAAATGCCACAAGAAGTTGTGGGTCAGTTCAAAGTATTTGTCATTTTTTATGATTCACTCTGCAGATATTTCCCTAAAAATAAGAAGTAGGAAGTTTACATCCTTCTTACACTTTGTATAAAAAATTATTTAACAACCTAAAAGTGGGGAGGGAAGTGTCCTAGAGTAGCTAATACCTGAAGCATGTCACCCAGGAGTAAGTAATACCTAAAGTATGTTATCCAGCCACTGTTGTTATTCCCTCAGAACAAACACCTCTCCTCCACAGGCTCAGGAGCCACCTGCATTTCCCACTAAGTGTGCAACAGATCCAAAAACTCCTGTAAATCCTGAGGGCTTCATCCCTCTCATCCCTTCCCTCACTCTTTCAGCCAGCCCACTAACAGAAGGGGATTCCTGGAAGCCAGATGAAACTGCATCAGGCCCTTAGATTGTTAAGGGATTCCACCAAACCTCAGTAAAATGAAGATCACACCTACCACATGTCTGTAGCTGTGGTAATAGGATCATAGTTCAAGATTTCTGGAGCTAAAGAGATGGGGGAAAAAAAAATGCTTTAATAAATATCTTCTTTAAATGGCCTTGAATCATACACTACATTTCTGGCATTCTTTGCCAGCTATTATTATGAGACTCAACATGTAGTTTCAATAATTAGATTTATTATTTCCAAGCCACAAGGTGGCAAAAAGTTATTTCCATTTGCCTAGACATGGATGTTTACTTGGTTGACACTGAAGTGGCACTACATGGCCTCAAGTTTTCCAAGTTTCAAGATGTGTTCTAATCAGATGCATGCACATACATTTTTCTCTTAAGAGGTTTTGAATTATACAGCTTCTTAATGGGAGTGTATAGAGTCTTCAGCATGTTAAAGCTGCACCACAATGACCAAGCCAATTTTAGGATCAGTGGCTGTTAGCATAGGCTAGGTAACAAGTTATTCACTGCAGAATGAAGTGCTCTTAACACTGAGTGTTGGCAGCCATGAAGGAAACTTGTCCCTCAGAGAGGGCCAAGTGTTAACAGCAATCTTTCCCTTTCCAACAAATATTTTAATCTCATTAAGTCATCATATTGGATAACTTTAAAGATGTTCCATTAATTCAAAGAACATTTCTTTGTGCATGCTTAATGTTGTATTTCAATTCCAATTAGAACAATTTAACAAATACTACAGTATAAAATTGAGAGCTGCACTTATTGATATAATTCAGGATTTTTTGGTGCAAATATTTGTTGACTACTCTTTAAAAAGAGCAGCTCAAACATGTTGCCTTGCCCTGTGATGCTCTTTATCAGCCTGTAAGCTGCTCAGTGTGCTCCATGAACTGTTCCTGTTCTCTGGAAAGCCCACATGAGAGGCTGTGAGCAGCCCTTCCATACCGAGGTACTCTGTGGTTCCCATGATCTGCCGCAGTTCATTGCAATTCTCCAGCTTCCTGGACATCCCAAAATCCACAATTTTTACATCACCAAGAGGATTGATGCTGCTCAGCAAAATATTTTGAGGCTAGAACAGAAAACATTACATTCCTAATTAATAAAATACAATCAGAAAAAAAAAAGCCCAATGTACTAAATGACACTTCAGCTTCTATTATGAAATACTTATTGCTAAACACTATTTAAAAATATTTAATCTCATAATAGCATTTAATCATCTTCTCCTCATCTTTTAAATGTATTTAACAAATTACTTTGATGAACAGAATAAAGTGAAGATAAAGTGCTAAAGCAAAGCCTGCTGCAGCCTCACCTTTAAATCAAGATGAACAATATTGTTTTCATGCAAGCAGCAAAGTCCTTCAAGTATTTGCCTTATAAGCCTTACAATGTCCCTTTCACCAATTCTGTCATCCAGATCTGGGACACACAAGTCAAATATTTCTCCTCCAGCAGCACTGAAACACATTGAAGAACATCTATGTGTTAAGTTTAAATTTTGAAACTTCAGCAAGGAAAAATGTTTTTAATAGCACATATTTATCTAACATATATCTGTAATATCAGAGAGGCTGGGAATATTTTTCTTTTCACACATTTACACTGAAACACTTAATATAAACACTTAGAAAAGGGAGAAAAAAAGTGATGATGCTTTTTCTTTCCTTATAGCCTGAGACAGCAAAGAGCACTTTGACTGGTAACCTCAGAATGCTCTGATCCCCTCAAGCAAGTGGGAAGATGCCTTCCAGAAGCTGAGTTCTATCATCAGTCCCTAATCAAAGAAGCCTTTCTTTTCAAGTCAAATCTAAAATGTCTTCCATGAGACCAGTTCATAAATAATTCAGAGCAGTGTAAAGCAGCATGGAAATATGTGCTGCTGTGGTTTGTGAGTTATTCCTCCACTTGGCTGCAGTGTCAGCTGCCTCCTTTCAGGCTGGGTTTGAGATCATTACTCAGCCTGCTCTGAGTGCCTCAAGTCTCTCTCAAGGATGAAGGGCTTCCTCAAAACTCCAGATCACTGAGCTGAAACTTCACTGCTGAGTTTACCAAACTCTCTAAAATGAGAGTCTAGTAAAGAGATAATGGACAAAATGAATGAACACAGGCACAAACTGTTTAAGGTTATGGGAGGTGCCAGAAATGCCTCCCCCCAGGTGACCTTAAGGCAACATGGACGTGAGGAGAAGGGCAGAGGATGCCATGGATTTCAGCTCTCACAGGGTTTTCAGCACTGGCTCCCACAGTATTGCTGCACTCAAGTTACGTTATGGTCTGGATGGGTGGGCACCCACATGGGTAAAGAGCTGAAAGCTCTGCAGGAAAGGATTTGCAGGGGGGAAAAAAAGCTTTTACAGATAGAATCTAGCAAAATTCCTTCAAATTTTCCAAAGAATATATCATGGTGTACAGAGACCACCATCAACAGCACTTCAAATACTTTGTACAAGAAACTTAAAGCTAAGAAAGAACTAATTTCACAGGCTGTATTTTTGTTCCCTACATTCCCCACAAAAATTTACACATACAACAAATATAATAGATAATGCAAATTCAATTCCCAAATTAAACTTGTTTTCAGAGCTAATAAGAAGCTTTGGGAACATCTGTAAAAAATATGGGAATTTTTTAGGAAACTGTTCCAAAAGTCAATTTTAAAACAACAAAACCACTAAATTTAGGAGCTCAAAACAAACAAAGTAACTGTAAGTCCCAGTCACCAAAAAAATGTCAAGTGCTAACTGCAAGTTCACAGGCATGGATGTGCTCAACCTCTTTGAAATCTGTGCACATGGAATCAGTGACTTTTTTCTTTTTATTTAAATTGCATCAAGGCACTCAGGACCTTCTACAGTATTCCAAGAACATTATTTCCAGTCAGCCTGCCTGAAACATCATTAAAGGAAAAAATATAAAGTATATTACAATGAAAGATTAGCATCATGCATATAGGGTACTGTTGCAATTCTTCTGGGCATTCAGGCAACTCATGCAAAAAATTAATATATTGAAAGATGCTTTCCTGCAAACATGGGACATGTGATGAAAGCACACTTACTATTCCAACACTAGGATGATTTCATTTGCTGTTTCATAGACTTCATGCAGGTTAACTATGCGAGGATTGGACTTCATTAATTCAAGGACAGCAATTTCATGCACAATCTCTGCTTTGCAGTCTTGACCCCTTCTCCTTTTCTTCAAAAATTTAGCTGCATACTCTTGGCCTGTGGATTTGGCTACACATTTTCTCACCACAGCACATCTTCCTCTATGAAACAAAAGGGGAAATATTGAGATGCAGGAAATCAAAAGTGCATAAATTAATATTAGAAATAAGAAAACACAGCAAACAATTGCAAACAAACAAAAAAATGTATTGGGAAATGCCATGCTTGGCCTGCTCTTACACTGTTTCCTGAACATTGACTTGCAGGCACTGTAAAAGGACACTAAGCTAGATGAGGCTCTGGTGAGACCCAGGAAAATTCCCTTTATACAGCCTAGCTAAACATTAAATCAGAGTATCAGGTTACAGGGACATTCCCATGGTCAGGTCACAGAATAATTTGGTTGGAAAGGACTTCTGGAGGTCCCTAAAAACCTCCAAACCTCCTGCTTAAAGCAAGGCTGACCAGACTGCCCAGAGCTCTGTTCAGGTTGCAAGATATTAAAAAACCCTCAACCTCATTAAAACACCTACAGGACAATAACAAACAAAGCAATCCCCTATGAAATGCAGAGAATGAACAGGAAAAATAAAGTACATTTAAATGCATGGGTGGGGCAGGAGGTTTTCAGCGGGAAAAAAATTTAATCATAAAGAGAATTTCCTTCCACAAGCCATGCAGTACTGCTACAAAAATCCCACGTATCTGCAAAATGTTTCAAAACATCTTAATAGAAAAGCACCCATCATTTAGCATTCTCTTCCTCAATTACAGTTAGACCAAGTGTGTTGCTTTATTTCCTAGCCAACTGTTTAGGTATGGAAACAAAAACGTATTTTGGCAAAAAAATGTTTTTAGAAGAAAACCACATACTGTAGTTAAAACCCCAAGCTGATCTTTGAAAAAGTTAGGAGGAAAAAATGGCAGTTTTTAAAGCCAAGTTATAAATTCCTGAAAAAAATAATAATTTATAGCTACTAATATTTCTGGCACTCCCAGAAATGCCTGGTTGCATACAAGCAAAGTATTTTCAAATTGTGAAGAGAAACCTTACATACAAGAAAATCTATTTATTTAAAGAAACCTTATTTACAGACAAACAACTTGAAAGGCTGCAATAAACTGTAAGTAAAGTTCTAAAAACAGTATCAAGCTTTATACAAAATGCACAGCCTACATTTATCTCTTCAAAATGAGCCTGTCCACCTGTGTTTTTTGTTACCACAGCATACTAAGGACAAACATAATGAAACAGCTCAGAATGAGCCATCTGAGCTCTGTTCTTTAAACTAAATTGGCTTCTTTAGTAGAAAATACCACATTGCCTTACAGGCTTTGCCTTTTTTCTGGTGCAAAAATCCCAGCGCTTACAAGGAACATTTCTTTAAAAAAAAGTACTTAAAAAGAATCTAGACTTCAGTATTTAATCAAAACAGGGATGAGCATCTCGTGCAAAAAAAAAAAAAATCAATTTTCATTTGCAAATAACTGCACAAATGTGCCTAAATTATTAAATATTTAAAGATTACTTTGAATCATACTACTGTAACTTAAAAATAAATTCAACAAAACAGGCCTTCTGTCATCATTTATTTGAACATTAATTAGTTGTAGATTTTCTCTACCCTTTTTTAAAAGCACTAGACTTTAAAGGTGGAAGTTATTTAGGCTGATACAGGCACACTCTTCACCTTAACAACTATTTTTAAGCCTGAAACAGCCAGGTTCTTTCCCAGCTGTTAACCCAGCTTATTACTGCAGAGCATTTGAAGTTACTGAGCTCAATTTCATAATAGACACAAGTTGGAAGCACTCCCCCCTCCAGCTCACATTCTCTTTTTAGCATCACATCAGCCCTGCCAGCCACCAAAGCGTCTCTAAACTTAACAAAGGGGAACCAGTTCAGTTTCATGAGAACAGCACCATCTTCCCCAGTAGTTTTGGCAAATCTTCCTTCTGGTTCCTGTGGGTTCAACAACTCTGAAGGGTCAGTAATACCTCCAGATTTGAGATGTACGAATTTCCACTTGTTTATTAGCAGAGTGCCAATTAAGGCAAAAATTAAGGCAAAAAAAGAAGACCAAAAAGTCTTTTTAGAGCTGTGGAAATTGCTCCAGGAACACGACAACATCAGCTCGGAAGCGCTGCACTGACACAAGCGCAGCAGTTCCCACTCCTTGCATCCCCCTCACAGCCCAGCTCTGCAAGAAAAACTCATTTCAGGATGTTTTCATATCTCAGCTCAGAAACCACAGAAATCTAACTACTTCAAAAGAAGCCAAGCCACGCACACACCAGGGACAGAACTACTTAACCCACTAAACAGAACCTAACCTGCCAGCTTCACTGTGAGTCAGTGTCTTAAATACCAAAGGACCCAACAGATAAGGGTGTGGGAGGAAGAAATGGGGCTTGGGAAGCTTAAGCCGAGAACAAGAGAACTATTTACCACATAATCTCAACAGGAAAAAGAAAACTGCAAGTGAAAATTAAAGCATATTAATCATTTAGAGAGGTTACAAAGAAAAGATGGATTTTACATCACTTAAAAAGCATTTATACACTTAAAAACATGAAAAACACACATGTAGTTAGGCCAGGAGAAATCACAAATATGTTTGCAAAACAGAGTCCTGCTTCAGTTTTCTTTGCATTTTGGCACTTACTTTGTTATGCCTGGTTTTGCGTGCACAGAAAAAATTAAAAACTGTTCTGGAATTCACACAAAATCTACACTTTTGTTTGCTTTAGATATCATCTCACAAGTACGCAGAGTCTGAAAATCCAGTGTTGGAACAATACCTGAGTTTAGAGGGTGCTGCATATAAACTGCTTCTGTAGAGGTTAGAATTCAAAAGCAGGGCTGACAAAAGTTAAGAAAAGAAGAAAGTTATGGGCTGCAACATGCACTTCTCCAAAAGTGTACCAGATAAAAAGCACATGCTAGAAAAATAGGAAAAAACCCAAGAGAACAATGCAGGCTGAGGAGCTCACACAGCACAGGCAGAAGAGCATCTCTGCTGACAGAGGGAGGTGCAGAGGATCCCTATGGAGCACAGCTGTGAGACTGCCCTGGCACATTTCTGCTCAGGGAAACGTGATCACAGCATCAGGCTGGCATGGCTTTACACCCAGTGCACTGAGCATTCTCAAGGTATGACTTAACCCAGGGATTTCAAAACACACACTCACTTGTGTGGCTGAAACAGTGTCACAAACACCGAGGGTTTGGGTGCTTTGTTGTTTTAGTTCCTATTTTACTGCTGCAAACAAGGGCAAGGCAAGCAGGCTGCAAAACTGCTCTGAAACAGCAGCTTGTCTGAAGCTCAGTCTAACTGCTTGGGGCTGGGAGGGGAGAGAAAAGATCTTTGTTTTCTGGGTTTCAGAACACTCACCCAAACGCCTGGAACCCAACTCAAAATCCTTTTTCTTACAGTATCACCCTGTGTCATCTCTTGTTTAGGCCATGCCCCAGGAATCCATGTGGCAGGGAATGGAAGATAATCCCAAATCTACATATCTGTGAAAACCAGATCTCTCTGACATGGAATAGGCTGGCAGCTTATGCCTCACTGTCCCTTTTCCTGGTCCCTAGAGAACCCACCGTGAGGCAAAGAAGGGGACAGGGAAGGAGGAGGGCATATTTCATTCTCCATCTACTACCTACAGGTTTGCCTCATTGTACAGAGAATTTTCTTGCAGCAGAAATCCCTCTGCTCAAATAAAATAAGGAATAATCTTACCTTCCTAGCTCTTTAGATTCAAGCATATAAAAATTGTAGAAGTTCTCTGTCTTGATTGGTGTGTGCAGAGATGTGGCCAACAAGCCAGAAAGGCTTTTATTCTCCAGCTTTCTCCTCGACATGGTCAGGAGCAGCACGTCTCTGTCTTACACCAGCCACCTGCTGAAGCAAAACAATTAAGAGTTTTGGAAATCCCATAGCTACAGCACAGGAAAGTATACAAATATTGTGAGTTTAGGGCTATAAAGCTAGAATAGCCACTTTGTTCAGCAGCAGCCTGAAAACAACACATTTAATCACTGTAAAAACAAAACCTGAAAGGAATACTAAGCAAGACATGCTAATTTAATAATGTAAACACTCCAGATAAGTTGGGGGTTTTTTTTCTCCCTGGAGCATATCCATAAGATACTAGGGATAAGCTTTAGTTCTAATAAAAATGCTAATAGCTACTTAACTATTAATGAGATGTACCCTTTCTTCATCTTTCTGAAACTCTTCTCTGGATTCTGGGTAAGTTCCACATTTCCTTTAAGTTTACACTTTTAACAGATATTTGGTTCCTGGGGGAATTTACCAAAACTCCTTCCTGTTTGTTAACAGCAACACAGCAGGAATAGGTAACAAGAGGACAAAGTGGGGTTCTTTTCCCAGTGCGAATATTCACATTTGTTACTAGGCTCACTCATAGCTCCTCCAAGTTTCCTTTTTAAGGCTGAGTTAATTGTCAGAGAGAAGCATGAATGGACAAGGTCCTCTTTGCAAGTTCAGATCATTTAGAACCAAATGATGGAGTAATCCTGATTAAATTACCTTAATAAACCAGTAGAACAGCACATTATGAAGATACACCACCCACAGCATTTCTACTACAATGAAAAAAAAAAAACCAACAAAACCAAACCCAATAAAAATACTGGGGTTTGGTGTTCACGTTTATAGGCCTGAAGCATCTCTTCAGGTGAAATGCAAAAGCAAGGCAGAAAAAGGTTACTGAAGGATACCAGAAGTAGTAATTGATGGCTTCTTTAAGTTAAAGAGCAGGTTTACCTTTATTAGTGAAAAAATAAAAATAAGGCAAATTACATTTCAGAGACAGTTAGCAAGCTCACAAAAATACACTTGCAGTTAAAATGAGAGAAATGCACTGTCAGACACTTCTGGGGGAGCACTCAAACTAATTATGATCCAAATGCAAGCCATTACCATCCAGCATTGTTCACATTCCCGTGTGGGATGGAACATGGATATTCATATTAGAACTATTTTGGATTCAAATCATTGTACATAATTTAGCAGGAAAAAGACCCAAATTACACAGTTTAAAAATATCTTCAAAGTATCATTTGATATGCAGGAAATAGCTTCCTCAAGAAATTATGAAAAGGTCACAATACAATCCAATACACAAGTCTTTGACTCACTCTGTAACAAGCAAGCATTCCTTCTGCCCCCATTATAAGGCAGTTAACATTAAGAGGATGATTTTCATGTCTGAAATTTTACATGACTCTCCTTAGGGCTGTGCTCACTTTAACTCCTAAACTGAACCTTCTTCCTGCTGTACTTCAGCAGAAAACCATTTGTGTTCGATAACTGGCCTCACTGACTGAGAGATTACCAGTATCAAATTTATTACCATTATCGAGCTTATTACATAAGCTTTCATTGCACATGATCATTCGTACAGAGCAATTATTAAGGAGAACTTCTGCCTCACATTGCCTTGACGTTGTTTCTCTGCTAAGACACCACATCTCCTTTTTTTTAGCTCAGTATCATCAAGAACAGAGAAGAACACATACCCACAGCAGGCAGAAACCCACAAAGAAACACGTCATCTACCCAGGAGAAGGAGATTCAACCAGCTGTGAGGAAAAAAAGGCTTCCCACTAAACTAGGGAAGTTTTCAGGGGAAAAAGCCAGCTCCTTTAACCTTTTCTAAAGACGTCGAGTCCCTGGTCCGGGCCGGGACGATGTTTGGCAGCGAACGACCACGGAGGGCGGCAGCGGCCGGGCGGGACCCGGCCCTGTCCCCGACTGCCCTCACAGGCACCCCGCGCTGCCGCCGGCGCGACCCGACACAGGGCGAGAGGCAGCGCGGTGCTTCCACAGCGCCCAGCCAGCAGCACAGCACAGCACAGGAGCCCCCCGGCCGGGCACACTCGCCCCCTGGCTGGCTACAGTCCCCGCCCGGGCACACTCACCGCTGGCCGCCGCCCGCCGTCCCTCACAGCTCCGCCGCCGCTGTCTCTCCGCCTCTCAGCGTTTGAAAAGCGCAAGCCGCGGGGAGCGGCTGTCCCAGCAGCGCGTGTGCCAGGCCCCGCCCACCCGGCAGAACACCCAATCCGCGCCCAGCCGCGGCGCCCAGAACCCCGGCGATTGGCGGGCAGCGCCCCCTGCCGGCTGCCCGGCCCCCAGCAGCAGGTGCCGCCCGGCCGTGAGGGAGCTGCGGGTGCTGGGGCTCGAGGCGGTGCGGGGCGGCCGCTCGTGTCCGCACCTCGCGGGGTGCGCGGAGCCGCCGCTTCGGGCCACAAGGCACCGATGGCGCGTCCCGCTCCCGCTGCTGTGGCAGCGAAACCCCGCAGCGAAGGCTTCTCGGGGTGTCCGCTGCATCCCCGAGCGCTGGAGCAGCGGGGCAGGTGCGCGGCCAGGTCCCGGTACAGGACGGCGTTCCGCGCATCCCCCGCGGTGGGGAGCCGGGGACATGAGCTGCGCCGCAGCGGTTCCGCTCCGTCCTGGTGGGGGACGTGGTGGGGACAGAGCCGCGGCCGCGGCGACAGAGGCGCCGTGCGGGGACAGAGGCTCCGTGCGGGCCCCGCCGCCGCTGTGCGAGTGACGCGGCCGCGAAGGCTCCGAGACCGCAGCACCGGCCCAGTCCAGTTAGAAACCGAGCCATAAATCAGTTCTCACAGTTCTCACCGAGAGCTGCCGGGAACAGAGAGCTCTCAGTCCTCCTCTATAAGTACACTGCTCGCACGGAGCATGTTTGACAATCTCTCAGTCATGCATTCAAGTGGAAACAGGGTCTTCAGAGCCTCCTGAGAAGCCAACAGGAAAAAAAAAAAAGTTAAAAGACTCCAACCTGTGGTTTCAAAGACTCAAAATAGCCTAAAGCATGGTTCAGAAATAAGTTGAAGTCAGAAAGAGTTCTAAAATAGTTGCAATTTGTTTGTCAAATTGATTTCCTCTGAAGCAATCCAACGAGCAAGAAATTTGCAAGCATCCGTTTTATAATACATTTATCATGAAGGCAGTAATAGTAATGTAGCATAAGAGTTTAAGAGCTGTGTATTTAATTTCAGCAGTGCACCAGTAGAGTTTCTGGGTTAATTCTGTTTGTGCCATGGCACTGCCAGTGAAATGGGTAATTGCTGTGTTTATTACAGTGCCTAAGTCATGCAGTCACAGCAAGGCTTGCATTAAGATGAAAGTAAGGTAAATGAAGATAAGAAAGCAGAAAGCATTCTTGAAGAGTCTAGAATAGGTCACACCATGTAGCTGGCACACTGAGGTACCTACTGAAAACGTGTAACTCCTGCTTGTTTGAACTTCCATCTGGCTTTTTAGCATTTTGAGCTGTGGATATTTTTGACAAAAGCAGTCCAAAATCTTTACTCTCTCCCACAGAGTTCCACCATCTCTGCAGGGTTCCAGATCATACCCTTTCTTGATTATAACATGATTTCAAATACATCTGTCAAACAAAAATACAACATGTGGACAGGATTGGTTTTGTTTAGAAATGCTCTTTGTGCAGTATGAAAAGCAGGCAGCATTCCAAACATACCAAATGAGCCACAGAGTAAATTTAAATGATGGCCACAATTAAGATGTTTTAGGTTATTATAGCACGTGGTGCCAAGAAGTAAATGACAGTGCTTATGTTTGTCTCCTTAGCTGCTTTTTTGTCTTTATTGATGCTCTTCAGGATTTGCTCTACTCTCCCTTTAAGTTTTGAAAACCAAGTAAATATCAAAAATGCATCATGACATGCATGTTATTGTACTCTTGGTTATCTGTTTCTATAATGCCATGGAAACATGAATGGCACTTAGAGAAGGGTATAATTGACAGGACTCCACCCTGAGGACTTTGGAATTTTACTTAGATACACCACAACTGAGAAGGACAACAAAGGTGGAGGAGGGGAAATGGGTAGGCTGAAGGTCACAACAGTACATGATCATGAACTATTATTATTCCTAATGTATACACCTGGTCTGTGGGATCATTAAAAAATAGCAATTAAAGGTGTTAGCTTCATAGCTCCCATTCTTAGTTACTTCTTCTCTGGCTTACCTTGATTATCGGTTCATTACAAAGCTGGCTCTTTTCAGCCTGTAGAGGCTTTCACGGAAAGAACGATTCCCGCTTGATGAGCAGCCATTCAGCACGGCTGCGATGCACGGCCCCCGGTGATCAGAGGCACAGGTGTTCCAGGCAGCCAGCCTTGTGGGAAAAGCTCTGCTCCCTCAAGGAATGCTGGTTTCAGCACAGGTCATGATGTCTGAAGAGATGGCACCTACCCTTCTCAGTAGGGAACTGTGCCCACTGACTGGGGACAAGCACACAACATTAAGAGCTGCACAGCTGGAAGCTCAGTGTCTGAGCCTTCTCCAGCTCGTTTTTATTTAATATAGGTCATTTAAAAAAATCTTATCCCCCCCGTGCTAAAATCTCTGCACCACCTTCTCACACAAGGCAATGCTCAGTGCAGTGGGAAATCTCTGGATTCCCCCCAGCTGCCTCAGTGACACTCAGCACAGGCTCCAGGCCAACTGCAGTGTTTACACCGAGGGAAAGCGAGTGAGTGATTGTGCACTACGTGGCATCAGTTATCAGTGACCTGAATGAAAATACCTCATGAGTCTGACATCAAGAATGTCAGAGAAGAGATTCTGAGAGGGCTCCAGTCCCAAAGCCTCACCTCTTCCCACAGCAGCTCTCCTTCAATGACTCCAGTTAGCTGGCACCACATCTTGAGTAGCAGCAAGAGAATGCAAAATCACCTTCTAGAGAAAGTTTTTTTTTTTTTTTAATGGAAATGTCACTTTACTATCAGGTTCTCCAGTTTGTGTAACACAAAGGAGAAGTGACAAGTGGCCATTTAACCATTCTCAGGCTGTGTCGTGGTGGGGAGAACCTTTGCCTAAGAACTGGTTAAAGACCAGTTTCTCCCACTCTAACCACTACCATCTCTTAGAAAAGAAGGAGGAAATATTTGGTGGGGGCCACTGACTTTTATTAAAGACAACAGAATGCATTTCCCTGTGAAAAAGAGAGCTTTCCTGAGTTGCAGCCACTGCTGGGAAGTATTTTCCTGTCAGCTCTGGTGCTTTGTTTGTCATAAGGGGTTTCTTTTCATATATAGCTCTTATTCAAATTATGTTGCATATGGCTGAAGAATCCTTAATTTTCCCACTTCCAAAATCATGGTTTGTAATATGCCGAACTCCACAGACCACCAGAAACCACTTAGCAAAGGAGATGTCAGAAAGAGTATCTTGTGGTTTCTCTAAAGGTTTTTAAATGCTGCAAAAAGACAGAATGCTCTAAAGGTACTCACTTCAAAAAGGATGTTGCAGCATATTCAGAGGCACAATAAAAGAGATGTTTTACAAAGCAGATTTTGTAAGAAGATTTATTTTAATTAAGTGATTTCATGATGAAACATGGTCTTAAACAAAATAGAGATCAGTATGAAAATAAAATTATACACAGAAAATTCTTTTCCCCAAATGTTTTTGAGTAACAGGGAATACAACACAACAGTCCTGTATTCAAATTATGTAAATCTGTGAGCAGTCAAACATTATAGTACATTCCTTGAAGCCAGGCACAATGACACACATTGTGTGCCCCTGTAACACACTCAACACATTTTCTATCTCTCCTCTCTGCCTCGAAGAAAAAAATCCTGAAATGTAATGCAATGTAAATAGGGAAAAGGAGGGAAACATCTTAATGCTTGAAGCAGGTATTCCCCATTTAGTGTTTTGTGAAAGTCATGTACCAAATTCAGATGAAACTTAAACTGGCTTGTAGAAAGATAGAAAAACTTGGAATTGTATTTGATATACAGTCTTGTGAACACTTTAACTGAAAAGTATGGAAAGGATTAAAAAATACACCGTGTTCTACTTAAAGCTTAGAAATAAATATGCACTCCATATTCTCAGTGCCTGAAATTCTTTAAAAACAAAGAACTTGGTATAAAATTATATCAAGTAATTGTCAAAAATGAGGAAGATGCACCTATAATCCTGTTAGATTCTGGATGCCTGCATCCCCACTACAAAAACTTGTAAAACTCTACACACTTTGAAACATGCTGAAAAACCCAAACTGTAACTAGCAAGGGCAGGAACATCAACTGACTTGGGGGTAGCAGTATTCCACACCACATCCCTCATTACCTTCTTCTCCTCTAAAGATCTTTCTTTCCATACTGTACCAGCACTTACAAGTACAAATGTTCAGTCAATTATTCAAAAAGCAGCCTTGCTGATCGGGATTCATGGATGCCCTCAAGGCTACGTCATTCCCATGAAAAACAGCGTGCAAAGAAAAAGCATCCTTCACATGTGATTTATGTAGTTAATATTATCATAATTCTCCTCCTCCCTGCAATGCTGATAATAAACAGCAGTCTCCTGAGTGTTGCAGACTCATTGCAGAAAAATGTCCTGCTGAATGGCACTATTGAACCAGTATGGTTCAACATCGGAGTTGTCTTCTCATTTAGGACTTCAAGTATATATAAACTCCTACTGTCTCAGTGACCATGTTGCAGAAGAAAACTCACAAGGAATTCCTTTCCTGACTCTCATATTCAATCATTCAATAGTCTTATCTTTCAGGTAAAAAAACCATGTCAACTTTTAGGTGCAGAAACCCATCATGAAACCCTCCCACCCTCTTACACAGTATTTTTTTTTAAATAATGTCATTAGAGTGTGAATGGAATCAAGACTTGCATCTGCATGGGTAACATTACCTAGGTCATTGAGAAAATTCTAATTACCCTAAGTAAGCCTTGGAAGTGCCACCTCAATCCTTCTCTTTGTCAAAATGCGTGGTCCTTATACAACCATAATGCAAATATCAAGTATCTTTTAAAAAAACCCAAAATCTGCATTTTGTCACATCTAAACATTAGGGATTTGGCCCATCACATTGAAGAGGAAAGTCACCATTGGTTGTGATGATTTAACCTTTTATCAGAAATGGTATCCTTTGCCAAATGCAGATATAATAAACAGTCATTACTTGTACAAACATAAGACCACTTCCAGATACCACCCTTATTTTATTTAAAAGCCTTCATTTTCCTGAAAACGGCCCAAATAAAAAAAAACCCAGTCCCAATAAAACAAAACAAAAAAGACAAACCACATAGAAGTAAATTTTCTGATTGTGTACTTAGATTTTCAAAAGCTAATAATCAGTTAAAGCATGTCCTGCAGTTGCAGTAACACCAATGTATTTCAGGATGAGCAGTCATTTTTTCCTAGGTGCATTATCATAGCCTAATTTTCAAGCAGGAAGTGTCCTGTTTTATATGCCAGGGCTCATCACAGCTCACTGTCCTGCTCCCTACCCTCGAAGTGCAGTCCTTTTTCTGAGCCTACTCTCAGCCTTGTGCTCACTCCAGCCTCCTCCACAGCTCTATCTCATGTGCTGCGTGGAACTGCCCTGTCTTATCATTACAGCACCTACAATTACATTCCTGCTTAGAATTACTTATGAGGCTTCCCAGATTTATTTTCTTATTCATACAGTAATCTACTTTAAAATTAGTGAGCTCCAACGTCTGACTGCAGTCAGCATGGCAATCAAATATGATGTCTCAGCAAAATCCTCTTTTATTGACCCTTATACTGCTGGATGGGCATTTCTAACTATGAAAAATGTAATCCTCATTTCAAATGGAAGATGTGGAATAGTCAGTGGAGTGTGTCATGAGCTGCTTGTATAGCAAGTAGCAGGCATCAGAGAAACAACAGGCTTTTGGGGAAAATCCAGCTCAAGGGCTGCATGAGAAAGCCTCCAGCTGTGGAAGGCACAGTCCTCACTACGGGAACAGATCTCCTGCTGCTGTGATTTCTGGATCAGCATCACCTGCCTCACTGCAAAGGCTCTGCACCCACCTGGCCAACAGCCTGGGGCAGCCCATGGGGCCCACAAATTCTGGCAATATAAAACATTGCAAGCAAAATCCCCTGCCTCATTAATTCTGCAAAACCAAAACCAAAAGACATTTTACCTTTGGATGTCTAATCAACTGTTTTCAAAACCACTTTTATGACTATTTTTATTGAACAACTGAGTCCTGATGTGAGAGTAACAGTCATCCTGTTGACTGGACTGAGGGAGCTGCTTTTGAAAGCAAACCCAAACCAGAGTCTTACTGTGATACTACAGCTCCAGTCAGTGTAGGTGGTCAGCAATTGTCTCTGGGTGATTGCAGGATTATGTGCAGTCAAAAGGGACAGGATGGATGGCTTTGGAAGGCAGCCCAGAATAAGGGAGACCAGAGTCCTGTGGAGTTCTCTAGGTTTATACATTTAAAAGCTAATGATGTCAGCACAAAGGGATGTTAAATTAGTTGAACAATATACCTCCTGAGTGCTTAACAAAAGCCTCCAAGTAGGCAAGGCTTTTTCTAACACGGGCTGAATGAGAAGCTGCTCAAAGTTCTGAAAACAAGAAACAACTGAAACCCAAAAGATAAAGTTTCATTATTCAGAAGTTTTTTAATGGGTGAAAGGATTGAGAGCAGCATAGCTCAGCTCCCTTTCACATCCATCATAGCTTTGAGAAATTTGTCAGAATACATCTCTAGTTAAAATTTTAGTATCATTATTCTGCAATGTAATCTGAAAGGAAACAAGTTCAAATTTTGAAATATTGACTTAGAAAGGGGCTAATCAATAGGTGTAGCAACTATTTCACATAGTCCTCAGGAGGTATTTTTAAATGCATTTAGAATATATACAGACACTTCAGCAGATTGTAACCATTCCAGGAGTCCTTGACTGTCATCCTTTTACCAAAAATCAGGAGGAACCTTTCTAAACAGTGGCCAGAAGGTCAGTCATACAAAACAGAATTATTAAATAATCATGGTTTCACCTTAAAATACCTACAGAGTAATATGGCTCTGAGCAAAACCTATGAAGCAAAGTCCTAAAGGGAAATATTTAGTAAAAATACTACAAATGTTTCAGTAAAAAATATTTCACAGCAATGAATATCCCAAATAGTAGTAGCCTAATGCCAAAATTAGTCAGTCTAAAGCTGAACAGAAGCACTATGAAGTTCACGGTCTATTTGGAAGACATGCAAAATATAAATCACATCTTTCATTGTGAAAATTCTGTGTTTGGAGGGTCAGCATTGTAATTCTGCATACTGCTAACTGATGTGGTTTATGCTGCCTTTAGTAAAGTTATTCTTTTCCTCTACTATTTACCTAACAAATATTTAGTTTTCCAGCAAACAAGTAATTTCAAATTCGACCCCCAAAAATTTTTTATTGCGAAATATTTAGGCAAAAGGTTAAACTAGTCCAAGAGCAGCCACTGTCATTGCACTAACAAAATCGTAAAGAATTTTCTACTTAAACTGATGAGCCAGTCAACCCATAGCATTTCTGCAGTTCTGCTTTATAGCACATAATTGAGCCAAAACACAAACAGTTTAAGAAGCCAGCTTTGAGTATTTTTCTGAAATTTTGCTTGGAGCTCAATTGCTTGCCTAGAGAGAAAAGGATGAGAAGGGAAAACAACAGTAGATGAAAGCTACATCTGCAGTCTTATGACTGGAGAGCAACCGTCTTCTCAATTCCCATTAGTGCTAACAGGAATATATTAACCCTCCACATAAAAAAGTGGCAGGAAAACCAACACTATTAGTATAATTTAATGCAGATAAGTTTCATTCACTGAAAAGAAGTAACTTGCTTTATGCTATGGGACATGAACTTACACTGGCCATTTAAACACAGCTGCTGAAGTTTCCCTGATGTGAACAGGGATGCCCTTAGATCAGAGACAGCCTGCTCCAAGCAGCTCCATAAAACTGTGCAGCTACCACTGCAGAAACTCAGTAAACATCTGGAATTTATACTGCTGAGATTACATTTAACAACCAGATTATACCATTGCAAATGCTCCAGAAGGAATTTTTTTTTAAACTTTTTTTAAAGGATTAAAAATACATAAGAAACCACAAACCTCTTCTGTTTCCTGTAATTTCAAACAGAGCAAACTACCAGTCGGCTGCTCTGCCAGTCCAGCTCCCAGCAGCAGCTGTGTGTGATGTCCTGCCAGGGCACTGCTGCCCAGATTCCCGGTTCCCCGAGATTACAGCTATTCCCTGCCCCCGTGCCCCGGGGCTGCCTGCTGCCATGTGCAGCTCATGTGGTGCTGCCCCTGAGCAGCCTTGCCTGGGAACCCACAAGAGCTCACCCCACTTACTCTCTAAGCCATGCTAGCATTTTTCATGGTAAGGTCAGTACAGGAGAATGAAAATGATGTTTAAAAGCAAAAGGAGGGAAATGTTTGATGAATACCAAGGAAAAACAGCAGGCAGGGAGTGGGGTGGGGAAGAAGTTCTGGATGGAAAGGCTTTCCTGTCCTGCCCTGCCAGGTGCTGCTGGCGCTGTGACAGAGGTGGCAGATGGCTGTGCCCTGCTGCTGTGGGCAAAGGCACCACTCCCCTCACTGCTGCTGGCCCACAGACTCAATGGTGACTGCTACAGCAGGTGCCCCACTGCACAGCTTCATTGATTCCAAGCTTTTGTGATGTATTTAGGAGTGTTCTAGCTGTAACCTGACTGCCAGTAGTGCCAGGTGAGCAAAGCACACCTCTGCTGGGCTGGCACACTGTGACCTGGGGAGAGAGGCCCTGCCCTGGCATGTGTGGCACAGAGGCCACTCTGCTGCCAGCCTGCCCAGCCTGCAGTGACCTGGGAGCTGCTTTCTGGCTGGTGATGTGTGGCTCCACTTCCCAGCAGAGCAGGAAACATGGGCTGCAGGAAACAATTCCTGCAGGGACATCCCCTGCCAGCCTCTGTGTGATGGAGATGCTGCGGGTTAAGTTAGTATGAGTTGTCATTGGCTGAAGGGATTCTTCTGTCCACTTTTTTCCTTCCTAAATGCAAAGCTCCTTAGCACCATCTGGAAAAGCTCCAAGGAGATACAGAGCTTTGGAAGGGCTCCCCAGCCTTGCTCTGTGTGGACCCTCATCCCTGCTACACTGTGTCATAAGCAATAGCATTGTGGTTGCCTGCTGCAGCCAAGCTGCAAGACATGAAAGCTGGCTTTCCCTTGGGACACATTAAATGGGAATGGCTTCCAAAACTAAAGGGAGAACATTCCAAGCAGTTGCCAGGAGATGTGGGTATCTGAGTAAGCTCAGGCTTCCTCTCCTCTACTCCCTCCTTGCTAATCCCTTGGAGCAGCAGCATCCCTTACACGTCACAAAGAGCCAAGTGCTCGAGGCAGCACAGGGAGCTGTACCCAGCTGACACCTCAACCTTCCCACAGCGCTTTTCTGGAGTCCCCCAGGGGATGTTGGCAGCAAAGGAGGAAGGAGCAACTTCTCCTTAGTCTCTCTTGGCTTTGGTGCTACGAAGACTCTGGATTTTTTTAAAATTTATCTATTTTCTAACTGACAGCTGCCCCACTCGTGACCCTGTCACATCTTCACAGAATATTAGATTATCATGGCTGATTTCAATTATCTTTACATGCATAAATACAGAACAAATGGGTGCAGTAGATATATTTAAATAAAAATTGACAAGATGCATTTATTGTTTTAGTTTTGTACAAAAGCATAACTTAAAAGGCAAACTAGTATAAACTTACTTTGTGCCAAATATTTAAACTGTTCATTCCAAAGAGTATCTGGTTCAAAACTTGTAGATACAGTTTCCACCTGGGAAATCTCTTTTTTTAAGACCACAGATAACACAGTATTGTAAAATGAAAATTCTGTAGTCCCTCAACCAATCAGAAGTTGCATTCTGCTCTGAGTGCCAGACTTTTAGCTACTCAGTGAATGGATCCCATGAAACATGAGCCATGCTGGACTGACCTGCTGAAAAGTCAGTTTGCCTACTGCTCGTTCATGGTCTGAAGAGAGATGTGCATTAGGACCCGTGACATGCAATCTTAGCAAAGACTGATAAATACACGTGTAGAAACAGGGCGATGTGTTTGGATTTTTCTTTGCTACTTCATACCAGCCAGAAGTAGCCTAAGAAAACCTAAGTTACTTAAGAGAGTCCCAGATGTCATGCAGAAGCTCAATTATCCTTGAAATAAAAGAATGCTTTCGCCCTGATTTTGCTTTTCCTTAGCACATGTGCCATTTCCTCAGTGAGTCTGAAGGGTTTTCTCAGTCACCACCACAGCTGCAGCTGCCTTTGCCTCGGGGGGTGGCTGGCAGTCTCTGCTGACGGCATCTCCAGGGACACTTGCCTCTGCTGGAACAAACCTCCCACCAGAACAAGCAGGCACCTCCCTCAGATGCCCCTTCAAGAGCCGCCAAAGCGAGGAGGTTTCTCCAAAAGCTACCTTCCCCACAGAACAGAGCTCGCTGTGCTGCAGCACTACCAAAGGGCTAGCACAGAGCTGGATTCGTGTTCTTGTCATCCAGTGTCCAAGCGCAACTCCTGCCATTTGAAAATGTGGTGGATGCAGCGCGTGACGGCAGCTGTGCGAGAAATGAGGCACAGCTGCACGAGTGTTCCACAAGACCATCTGGAGGAAAAGTACCAAAAATAGAAGCGAGCAAGCCTCGTGTATTTCAGCAAAATTAAGCATAAAGAAATCGGTGTCCATGCAGTGTTTGATATGCCATAGAAACTGCTGCAAATAACACTGGATAAGAAAACTATTTATCAGTGAAAATGCAAGCTTGGACACTACGAACAGTTTACATCTTGTAGGTGTTCACTGATACAGGACAGTGGCATTATGACCAGTGGCTCACCTTAAAGAAGTTATTCATGGTTTTCCAAATGAGCTAGTGTTTTACAGTGCTGTACAAATAAAAAGTTGTGGGGAGCATATGAAATATCTGTATTAAATTCCACTGCATTAAGTTATCCAATGCATGAAAAATGACCCAGATGCATTTAAAATAAATGCATATTACAATATCACATATAGTATTATAAAATTATTACTTATGTGCACAGTCCTGATATCTATAGACATGGCACTGTGAAGAAAGCCTGGTTCCTAAGCATTTTTATAGATATTTGATAGTGATGCAATTTGCTGTCAGTCAGATCATAATGTCCCTTCAACTTTGGTACATTCAGTGCAAAATATTTTCGGGAGATTTTTTTACTCTTATAAAAATAAAAGGCATTTTTTTTCCCTGGAGAGTGCTTAAAGAATAAACACTAGCAGAATGTCTGTTCAAGCATGGAAAGTGACAAAACAGAAATAACACTTTTGTTTGCTTGTTTCCTGTTTACACTCTAAGAAACATAATATAACGAACCTATAAAAATAAACAGAAGTCACTGTGTTAGGGTTTTTTTCCTGATATGCTGTGATAAATTGCTAGTTTCTTCTTAAAATAGTTTCCATGCAGTATAAAGCATAAAATCAGTCTTATTAAGTTAATAAGTTCATTGTAACAGCTCATATTTTGTCATACACACCACTGGCAAATGCATTTCCACAAACCTCCTCAATGCACAAGCTGTTGTTACATCCTTTGTTGCTGATTTTCCTTCCAACTCACTTCTGCCCCAGGAACTGGAGCTTTATGGTGTTCTCCATGCAGGCACTCGTAGTCTTAGGTAAAGCAAGACTATGCTGTTATAACATATGGCATAAAGGAATGTACCTTCATGAATTAAAAAAAAAAAAAAGAATTTATAAAAGTTCAGTTGTATGCTTTTTTGATAATTTACTGGGTAGGTAAGGGACTGAATGATTTCACATTTTGACTTGAATTTTCTATTGAACAACTTTGATGAAATCCAGTCCTTGGGTACATGTCAGTTTTGCAGTAGCCAAATGGATCACAACATGGCATCAGGTTTCTGGTTTGCTCAGAAAATAAACTCAAGAAGTGTAGCCATCCCAAAACCCCATGGATTGCAAGACTTGGCTTTCCCTGCACACCAGGCACACTCTAGTTTCACTGTTGAGAATTCTGCCACTACCACAATGCTTTTTAATTGCTTCACAAGCTCCTTTGTGGAACCTCATTATTTGAATTGCACCATGAAACAATTTTCCTCTAGGGAATCCAATACAAAAGTTCATTCATTCCTTGAGAAGACAGATCCACAAAAGTCCAATGAGCTGGGCACTGTGGTTTGTGTATCACTCAAGTCCAAAAGTACTTGTCTCTTCTACTGCTGTCAACAGTTTTTCATATAACATAGAGAATGATGGGTAAGGGGGAAGGTCCAGACGATTGAAACAAGTGTGAGCCCTGAGGGGAAAAAGAGAGAGGAGGTGAAGAAGTGCATTATTTGCAAAGTTCAAAAGAGAACACACAGATTGGTATGTGCTTGGATAGAGATGGGCAGATAGTATTCTTTTGGAAGACTTTGTTCTGTCAAATGATATTTTCCAATTGAACAGGTAGTGAGGTTTAATCTACTTTCTTCTCATTAAAATAAGCCAGTAAGAAGCATTTATGAAGCTCTTTAGAAACATACTGACAGTCCAAAAGGCATGGGATAGATTTTATCCATCAAATGTGCATGAGAAAAAAAAAAAGAATCATTTGGCATGGCACAAGTCAAACAGTCTGGTCTGAAATCTTGGCTTTAAATGTGTCTTCTGAGATGCAGCCTTTCTTTTTTGTATGGATGATATTTGAATACTGTATTTGCAATGATAAGATATTTCCACATATCTCCAGATCTGCAGTGGTAAAAGACAAATAAATTAGATGCTCTTCCTTCTACAGTTCCTTAGCATATGGATGGTGTTGTTGAGGCATAGTGCTTGTGGATGGATCTGCCCTAGAGGCCAGCAGATTTTGGAATTACAAAAAAGCCACGCACAAACCTGGTTGCTAGAGGTTGCCCTGCTTTCTGAAGTGTGTGATCATGCAATTTATTTCTCAGTTTTTGAAGTCCATCTACCTGAAGTTTGTTGACACATTTGGAACTGTCTCTCAAATCCTCTTCCAGGGAATGAAAAGGGAGATAACAAAGGTTTCTCTTCATATGGAACCATAGATATCATTGCCTGACCTCAGGGCATGCTAAGGATGGTATTTTCTAAAACACTGAGGTGGATGAGTCTGCTCTAATGAAATAGACAATGTAACTATTAATGTGATGGGATCTTGAGGATGAAATGATGCAAAGAGAAACTGGAAGAGGCATCTCTTCTGCTCTAAAGCTTTGTAACACAGCCTCACTTTAGATTGATTTTCGAATTTTAGCAGGTCTCTGTTTACAAATACTTCAATCTTTTGCAATAAAATACATCATAGAGTCATTTATTTAAGCTCAATCCAGCTGAAAATCAAACTCCTCCTGCAGTGCCCTGCCCTTCATCAGCATGATCTGTATTATGCACAAATATGTAACATGTTAATGGAAGGACTGAAAAAGCTCCCTCCTCACAGCAAACACATCTCCTCATTCAACCTACCCAGTCCCAGAAATCCAGCTGTCTACCACAGACCTGTACAGACTTCCTCTGAGCCAGAAAGTACTGCCTTCCACGTGAGCAAATTCATTAATTGCCACTTTAAGTAGCTCCCAGCTATGGGAATGGAACATGGAGTGAAGTGGGTTAATCTCACTTGTTAAAAAACCTCAGAATCCATCACAAACTGGAACTCATTGAAGCTGAAACACCCACTCAGTTACAGCCTTGTAGTGTCATAAAAATATCAGGCTGAAGATATGTATACACAGCACACAAGGTCACACCATTATTATAAACACCAAATATGCAATCACTTAAAAAAAAATTGCCTTTAGCACCCTCCCCAAATCCAGTACTCTTAGAAGAACACTGCAGGTACATGCTGTGTACCAGAGATGGCATTTCCCCACTCCATATTCCAGGGGTCTGGCAAAATTTTTGTACCCAGGCATCTCTCTAAGGCTCCTGGACGAAAGCTTTAACTCCTCCTTCACCTTTCCAAAAAGCTTATAAAATAATATCTGTGATACAGACTATATTGCTCCATGTCCTGCAGAGTACTTTAAAAAATTGAAAATAGCCTCTTATGAAGAAAGAGACCAATTTAAGACCAGTAGCAACAGGAACTCAGTGATCCCTTGAATTCAATGTAGAGTGCTGAAGAGTCTTAGGCAATTAAGAGCCTAACCACATGCTTCTGCTCCATGGGGCTGACAGCCACTCATTAGAACTATGGATCATGCTGTGTGGGCTGTAAAACCACAAATTATAAAAGACACAGTATATAATTAGCAAGGGATTCATTACTAACTGGTTTAATAGTAAGCTGGCATGTTGTTTACATTTATTAAGAGAACTGAGTTTTATCTTATTTTGAGGGCAATTTTGAAAATGGAATCACTAACTGTGGAAAACCAGGTAATTAAAAAAGACAAAAACAAGACCTTTGTCTTCTGAGGCAATGCAAGCTTTTCCAACCCCAGCACACAACCTCCTAAGTCCTTGAGACAAACGTGGTTTTTCCCTTCTGGGTAGTATCTTCCCATTCCAACATTTCAAACCACATGGGCACTGACTGTTCCTCTTCCTGGGCTCACATCTATGACAACATAAAAACCCATCTTGGTTCCTAAAGTCTAAGTTCTCAGATTCCCAATTAAATTCCCCTTCATTTTGATTACCATAGTAAAAGAGAGTGATTTAGGATTAAAATGCAGTAGTCAGACATAAATATAATTTCGAAGTGAACCATCACATGAATGAATAAATAATGTACAGCAATGAACCTGGAACCAATTTCTCAGCATGGGAGTGAACAGAAAGTGTACTGGTCCCTTCCCCTAGTTTAGTCTAATCTGCAACACAGTGTAAAAGAAGGAAGTAGAAGTGGCACTGGGTTAGCAATAGTTAAGCTAGACCCATAATAATCAACTTTTCCAGGGCATTTTACATGCTACCTAGTCAGCGTCAAAGACAGCAATGCAAGCTGGGCAACCTGACATGTGCCTCACAGAAACCTCACTGTTTGGATTCAGCAGAGCTGATTACACAGCAGTCAGAACAGTGGGAACTAGGCAAACATCTAGTGAAAACTTATGTGTTTACATTCACAGCTGCTTGGGCCACAGTCACATACCTAAGTGACTATCCTAGCTGCCCTTTGTGTCTCAGACCAGGAAGAAATGGGGATGGGTATTCTTATGTGTTTTCAGCACTGCAGTAATGTTTTTAGAAACAGAGGAAGAAAACAAAGTCCACTGACCTGTTAAATCCTCATTTTTGCCACCTGAGCACCGAGCACTATCAAATTTCACAGGCACTCCTGCTAAGAGGGCAATTTACAAAGTACAACACTGCTAGGAGTGAGTGATGGTGCCTTAACATAAAAGCTTTAGTTATCAGAGAATTAGTAGGAGTCACAGAGTCCTAGGGCAGCGTTCCCAGCAGATCCAGCGATGTGTTGACACATGAGGGGCTTGTTTGGAAACCTCTTGAAAGCTGCTACTCGGGGTTGTAGTTACTGATGTGTTACCTCCAAGCCAGCAGTACCTGGTGTTTGCACAGGGGGTCTGAGAGGCTGCTGAGACCCAGGCTGAAGCTGCACTGCATCCAAGAACTACACATGTAAAAATGCAAACAGCACTTTTGGCTTGGGGCTTAACCCATTTCAGCGCTAACATGGAAGAGGTTTCATTTTTTATGAGATCAAGGTTTACCATGTGTGAATACCAGGAACTGCTTGCTCATAATGACTGCAGGTGTTTGTCACACACAGGTGTTTTTATTTTAATTCTCACATTTGTATGGTACAAACAATCCAGAGAGACAAAATTCAAATGTTTGCTAACCAGGGAAAGTGGGGTAAGTGAAATTTCAATTAATGATACAATCTCTTAAATGTGAGGAGCTGGCAATTCCCCTACACTTGTTGAACAGCCTATGACAGCAAAGATCCTCAACATGTTTCTCCATATTGCACTTTTGGAAGCAGTTTTATTCTGCAATTTATCACAACCAGGGTTCTGCATAACCTTTCCAGAGGAAATTCTGAACATCCTGTTCTGGCAGGTCCTGACCTTTTCCAACTCTGCTTGCAAGCACCAGGAATTTCAGCTTCAGAGAATATATGGAAAAAAATCATGCAATCTCTCTTCTAACTTAAACTCACAAAAAAAAAATCTTGATTTTGAAGTCAGAAATTATTTTCTTAAAAAGTCACAACTTTTACTTCTTAAACAGAATCAAAGCTAGTCCATAGGCCAATCATAATCAAACTATAAAGAAGACTTATTGGGCTACAAGATATTACTAGGTCCCCAAATGACATTTGATATGAAATAGCAATTTTCAGGATTTGGATTCCTTTAATCCTCAGTTGCCTGGCTCTCATTTGTGCTGTAAACAGGAAAGATGGCTCTGTTTAAAGGCCACCTGCTGTGCCTGTGGATTTCACAGCACCACTTCTGTGTCCATGAGCTTCTCCACGCAGTTCTGATGGCAGCAGCCAACCCAAGAGACATCTCTGCCTCTGACCTGGAGGAAAAACCTACAGGTTGCTGGTCAGAGAGACACTGAGTGTCTCTGACAGCCATCCTGTGTCTAAGATGAGACTCTGAATGCAAGTTATTCCTGAGGCACCTTGTTTATGAGGAGTGGGTTTATGATTAGGGTTGAGCTGCCTCCATGGATCAGCCCAGCCCAAAGCTGCCTCCAGAGGCTGTACACAGCACACTAAAGCTGAGGTGTGATGAAGCAGAGTCAGGCTGCCCACACTCCACACACTAATCTGTGTCTAACCACTCCTAACCCATTCTAGAGGCTGCAGAATCACAGAACTGGGTGAAAGGAAATCTCCCAGCTATCAGTCTCATCACAGTAAGGACAATAACCTGTAATTTTCTGTCAATGAAGAAACCAAGCTGAAGGTGGTTTTTTCATCATTCACATTATTAGTCTAGTCCTGGCATTGTTACCATGGACCTTTGAAGAGAACTCTTTTTTCTGCTCCAAAAACTGGAAAGTTTTTTTTTTTTAATCTTTTCATCCTACTCCTCTAAACTTGCCCTACCCAATATAAATTGCAAGGGCTTGTACATCTCAAGTCCTGCTTTCATATCTTGGACTCTGATGCTGTTCCTTTACCCTCTTCACCTATTTCAATTGATCTTAGTTGTTCTCTTTGAAATCCTCACCTTTTTTGTCTCTCTTGCTTCTTCTCAAGTGAAATTACTCCCTCCCATCTATTCTGCACTCACAGCTTTCTTCCTCAGTATTTGTTAACCCTTGACATCAGACCAAGCATAAAAATTGTATCACTAAACTATACTATAAAGCCTGTGTCTGATGCAAAAAATAGGATAGTAGCTTTCAGTCATAGTCACAAGAGCTACTTCATTTTAATTCATATTCATTTTTGCTCCTAACTTGTGAACTGCATGTTCAGTAAATAAATACTTGCACATTTAATCAAATGTAATAAAGAAAGTCAGAAGTAGCTATCATTGTAAGATAATTTTCCATGAGAAAAACACCACAATATGGATGTCAGCCACAGTTGCCCTGCCCTGTCCAGCTTAAGAGAACAAAACTGAGTTCAAACCAAAAGGGATGCATCAGACACTGCAACTACAGGGAAGGAAATTTGCATGTGAGGGATATGCAATATATTTGCATATTTTGTTAATGTTTGTCCAACAGGTGATCTGTTCCCCCAGAGTGGCCCTGTGAAGCCCCTGGAGCTGTACCTTGGAAGAGCAGTGATCTTCCCCCACTTCTCCACGCAGAAGCGCCTGGGCCCGTTGCTGCCCCGCAGAGAGGCAAAGCCTTCGTAGGGAATGCTGGACGTGCCTGTGACAAACTGGCAGCACAAACACCCATCAGGACAGGCTGCACACAGGGGCTGGGGGACACAGCAGCACTCCCACCACAGCCCAGACACGTTTGGAAAAGCATTCGCAAAGCAAGGAAATTTGTGAGGCACAAGCAATAAATGTTACTTTACATGGAGCTAAGGGCAAACACCATTTCCTGGCTGGGCTCTAGAAGAGGCAGCTTAGCAGATTAATTTCCTCCAAAGGTTTCCTGCTGCATAAATATTGTATAATAACACACTATCAGTATCCAGTTACTCAGACTTAAGCCTAAGTGAGTTTTTTGCTGCTGTTTCCTGCATTAAAAGGAACTAATACAAAACATAGTAATATCCAGTGGCTTTGTGTTATGCCTTTTTAGCTATATGGATTTCCTTTGCTTTATAAACCACAACTAACTACTGTAAGAAAAGGACAAAATTCTAAAGGTTAGATATGCCCACTGACATTTGCTGAAATACTGACTGGTGAGCAGTTTTATTTACAACCTGTCATGAACAGATCAAATGTAGCTTTTGACAGATCAGAGACTATTTAATTTGTAATGACCTGGATATTACAAAGATTTCTGACTAACAGATGTGACAGGGACATACAAGCAGACATTTCTGTCTCTCCATCAAATGAGATGTTCCACACTGCCTTTTTACAGGCTTTTTAAAAATACTTAAACAGATTCAAAAAAGAAAATTCTTCATAATTCAGTGATCAGATAAAAATACTGAATTGTTAAAACCAGCAGATTTCATATTAGATCAATAACGTGGTATGTTTTGCAGTGGAGGTTTGTCTGTTTCTTTACAGACAGGATGGATGTAGCCTGAAATTTAAAAATTTAACTCAATAGTAAACCCACATGTATAAATATTCTTTTCTTGAGGTATTTTGTCCTTCAGCAGCAGGGTGACTGGAACCTGTAGGTTTAGTGAAAATGAAATTGGACTGACTTAAAGGCTTGCATCATTATTTTCTAATTTGAAGCCTTGAACTTCCATCTAAGCTTTCTCTGTCCTAAGCTGTGTAAATACTATTAACATTTCTAGCTAGTGACATAACCAGTTACACAGTTTTCCTTTTCTGTCTTTAGGAGTCTTAATGTACTTTTAATCAAACAATAGTAAAGGATTATTGACATCAGCCATTGTGTCTTAAATGTAATTCTAAACTTAGAAATCTATAAAAATACCTGTGAGCTTCTGTCACTTGAAATTATTACATTTAACCTCTGACTCAGGGTATTCCCCCTAGTAAACATCACCATCATTTCTGGGTATCCTAAACCAGGATGGGGCTATTTTAGCATAAAATTTTAATTATTTTTACACAGATCAGCTGATTTCTTACCTGTAAAAGTCTTAGACGTTGTTCATTGTTGAACCTTTCCACAGCAGCCCAGAACCACCGAATTACAATGTGATTGTCATGATAACCTGTTAAAAGAACAAGAGCCTTTACACTTTCAGGTGCTATGAAAGTGGTTGAGGGAATAGTTAGTAAGCTTTTCCTGGTTTGGCCCTAGTCACAATAATGCCATATTCTTTATCCAATTGCATCAAATGGCAGAAGGTGAGAGAGACATACTCCTAAAATGCTTAGAAATCCTGAAGGCAGAGAATGAATGTACTATGACAAAAAAAATTGATATTCCTTGTGCAACCCTTTCTTCCATTAATCAGTCACTAACAGGAACGCCAGTTCTTGAAATATTCCAGTACTGTGCTATTTATCTATCCAAAGCTACAAATGATGCTGCAACCATCTCTCTCACAGCTCCTAAATCTTCTGTTGTTCTCAAATTATTTCAACTACCAGCCTGCAGCCACTGTGATTGCTTCTAATTTCCTGTCAACTTTGATTGTGTAAAAAAAAAAAAAAAGGAATATCCAACTAAGAATGGCTACCATTTCCATTTCTCCCCCAGGTCTGGGAGGTACCTCCCAGTGTGCAGCTGAACGTGGCACTTTCTGTGGAGAAGAGTGTCCTGTAGTGCTGTCTCAGCAAGGACAGCCAAGAAAGAGCTGCAAGGAGATGCCAGAAAGCAAACTGAAATGGAAAAATTACCTTCTCCCAACACCAACTTAACCAAAGAAGCTCAGAAGTTACTATAAATGTATCTCATGGGATGGTTCTTTATTGTCTTGAAAACTAGGTAGATCCAGAGCCCTCAACACTCTTACTGAACAAGTCAAAATTCAAGTTACCTCCTCTGTACTCTGTATTATTTCTCCAATCACTCAAGTCAATTTCTGCTGTTCCAGCTATAACCAGTTCCAGTTCTCTGGCATCAAATACAGACACCAGTCTTGCATCAACAACCTGTGAAAGGAAATAAAATGCATAGCAGCATTTCTTCATGTACTGATTCATGCCTCCCCACAAAATCTGCTACTAAGGTATTTAACAGGTATCATTTCAGGTAATTCACAATTCAGGTTTTTCTTTTTAAATAAACAAGTCTCAGAGACCCAGTGCAGAAACAGAGCAAGGATTCAGTGCTAATCATACAGTGATTGAGAGTATTGTCCAGTGCAAAGTAGACACAGAACCATAGTCTTTATATAAATTATTAAAAACATTTTTTTTACACTCCCTTCCCCTTCCAGTATCTACAAGAGCACTTCTGATTATATTTGGGACCCTGTATTTTGGAAATGTATACAAGGAGAAAAATATTTTGGATGGAGGAAGAAAGTAAATTTAATCTTGGAGCTTTTTACCTCATAGAAGCCACGAACTAGACTTTCTGTTTGTTGTACAACTCCTCTCTCAATTCTCCATTTCACCATTCTCTCTATGTATTCTTTCTTGTTCTTTTCAGTGACTGGGATATTGGCACCTCCTGGTTTCAGTTCCCGTTCTGTGATCTTAGGACAAAAAATGACCAAGTGACAACACAGTTACTATAAAGACAAAAGAAGGAATTGTAATAATTAAAATTTTTAAGCTGAAGTAATTCCTTAAAATCACTAAGCCTTACTAGCAAACTGGAATATATGAAGTAAGAGAACATACAAAAAGTCTTTAAAAAAATATTTTAAATTCCATTTAGTCTGAGGAACCTTCATAATTAGATTTAAGAATAAGTCGAGAAGAAGAAACAATCTTTATAGTGACTTTTGAAGTTTTCTGAATAATACCTTAACAAAGGTGTTGTAATACCTTTGAATGGCAACTTTGCTGCAATTAAATCCAGGTAAACTACACCTACCAAAGCAACCCTAAAGTCTGGTATTTCGGATACTCTCCAGAAAATCTCCTTAACCAGAAGAACGTGTTTGACCTGTTACAAATATTAATTCCTCCCCAGATTTCAATATTGATTTCACCAGCAGGAATATTTTAAATACAAGTTCAAGGCAGCATGGAGAAACACTCGTTCTTCTGTCCAAATAAATGTTTATCTAGCAGGAGAATGCACCAAGGAAACAAAGAAACTTGCACACCTGCCCAAAAACTTCTTCATTTACAGTAAATGTGAGATCTAGGATATCGTGTATGTCGTTGTCTTTCATCCACTGCAAACTCTGGTGAAACTCTTCATCCAGATATTCCAGGTCACTCAGGTCACAGAGTCTGACAGAAGAAAGCAGAAAACACACAAATACAGATGATGGCAGCAGCCTGTGCTCAGTAACTAAACTCAGACAAAACAGACTGTGAATGGGAGCCAAGAGAAACATTAATAAAGAGGACAACTTCAAATCTCTGTTTATTTGCCTGGTAACAGCAGTTACTGTAGAACACAAAATAACTCTGTAAATATACAAAACTCCAGAATTTAATTTGAAGATGCATTTCTTCTTAATGGTGAGTCTGCCTCATGTTTCCTGAGAAGCACATTTAGGAATTATGAAAATACACAGATTGAAGAGACAAAGAATTCAAATAGTAAAATCAAGCAGTGTCATTTTTGTTTATGTAGCTACACTGCCTCATCTCCATCATTTGTTGAACTGCTTAGATTTCCAGCTTACCACATACTTACCATATTTCCCCATACCTCATTCTTCTGCTAGCATTTAGGTGTTTTAAAAATGTATGTGCTGTAGGAACGTATTAATTACTCCCCACTACTAGAACATGCAATGTTTTATAGGAAAAAATATGCTTCCAGACTTCTCAAAACCAGCTTTCAAATAAAAAGTAAAGCACCTTAAGTTCATTAGGTCTTATGTTCCAGACATGCTGAGCAAGCACAGCTCTCATTGTTTCAGCCAGAACAGAAGCAGTAGTTCTGGAAACTACATCTGAAGTCTATCAAAGTACAGCTCCTCAAAATGGAGATTGCCAACAATTAGTCTAATCTGAGAATGCATGGTGCAGTCTAAGTTATGAAGTGATTCATATCCTATCCTGTGAGTCATTGCATGACAAAAGAATAAGAACTCTATTAATATCTGGAATAAGCCCACAGCACCGCATTGTACCTCTTCAAGTCTAAGATTTTGTAGAAGAAAGCTAGTAACAGGGCTAAAACAAAACATGAGGTTCTCATACAGATCACAAACAACATTCTGAGGTAGCAGAAACAAGGAAATTTTTCAAAAAACTCATGGATCGAAATCAGTTTAACTAAGTTATAAATAATAGCCTATCTCCTTTGTCAGTACAGCATCATAAATGATCCATACACAAAATGGCATCTTTGATGGGGAAGGAACCAAACAAAAGAGGAGACAGAACAATTCTACTCACATTCGGAGGAGAGCTTTATAAAAGGGTCTTGTAAAAAAGGCATCCAGCAAATACTGATGTATCAGAGCAAGACCAAGAATTCGACCACTAAACCTGAACCTGGAAGAGAAAGAGTTACATTACAGTTGTGATACTGAATCTTTGTGGTTGGTACTGCTCTGTCATCAGAACTTGAATGTATTTCCAAACAGCATTATTAAATCAGACAGCTATGTCTAAATTGTGGTATTTTTGTTTATTTCTTGGGTTTCTTTAACATTCTCAGTAAGGCACAGGGAAAAAAATAATAAAAAATGCAAGACTGCAGAGTGTGGAAAATCCCTCAGATACCTAAGTTACAACTGCTCAAAAATGTCAAATCCATATTTAACCCAATCGGCCCCTGCCAGAGCAGCCATAATAAATGCATTATCTCCCAAAATGATAGCCCCTGTCTATTTTTATTCCACACCCCTACAGGATTAACTTGTTTTCATGTTATAGAGAGGCCAAAGGTTTTGCTACTCTTTCCCTGGCTGACAGCTCATGCTGCCTGTCTTTCCTACTTACAGGAGCTCCTTGCTCCCTCTTCTGACTGTGGTTAAGGAGTTCTCTGTATATTTTCACAAACAGCGCCAGAAAGTTTTTTTATGTATAGCAGTGCTCTCCAGCCCTATGTCAACAGGATCTAAATCTCCTTCTCTCACCTCTTTCTTCCCTTATTATCTTTATTTTGTTGGGTGTGTAAGGAGCAAGTTTGCCAGCATTGAGAACAAATGGCAGCAACCTTGAAATAGGAGGGTCTTTGCAAATATTCCCATGAGAATCAAGATTCATTGTGAAAGCTCTTCCACAATTCTAGAACTGGATTAAAGCCTAGTGTTTGTTTTCAAAGTAAATGTTTCTTGAACTTTCTGTTTATGCATCCTTAACAACATTTTTATTGGAAAAAATTAGGGCTTTATGATACCTGCTTGTACAATGTTTGTAAGATGAGGATGTGACATGCAGAGCCTTCCCCTTCCCATGCATAAACTGTTTGTCACAGCTGCATTTTCTGAATTCCCCCCGGGGCTGTACAAAACCAGCACTCTCTGAAAGAGATAGGGGTCATGCCTCCTTCATTCCCCAGGTCTCTGGCCCAGCACTGCAGAAGCCAGGGATGAATAAAAAACATTGGCAGAAGCTGCACAGCACATAAGGGTTTTCTGTCACCTCTGCACCAGGCTGGTCTGCCTTTCCAATAGAGACTTGAAGTACTGGAGTTGAACAGGCAGGTTGCTTCCACTAACTGAACTACCACCCAGGTAATTTCCTTTTCATTGTAAAATTAGTAATGAGATTCCCCTCTGATACTCATTCTTCATAACTGGCCTTCAAAAAATAAGAACTCAGTGCATATCTGTCCTACAGAGATGAGCAGTTGTCATTCCACTATTAATGTAATCCAACTACTTACACAGCAGAATTCTCTGTTAATAGTCACAGCACAGCTTTACAGATTTATGGTGATGCCATGGCTTAAATCAACTGAGGGTGATTTAAACTGGCTTATAATTGTTAAAATAGGATTATGCAAAAATCCTCGATAACTATTTCAGAAGCAGAGGTAAATTTACAGACTGTTTCAAAGCTGTGTGATCAGCAATCTCCTCCCTACCCCCAATGAAGATATCACCACAGATCTCCTTCCAATATGTATGCTGGGGGTTTTCCACTGAGGTAATCTCTGCACTCTTTTGGAAGATTCAAACAAATTACATATAGTAATACATGCCTGAAACCTCCCGTCATCTCCTTAGCTGACAGAAAGTCAATGTGTTGCTATTTTTTCTTGTTTTTTCTAATACACAAGAGGTTAATATTGCTTTCATGAAATGACTACTAATGTACAAGAAATGCAGGGAGTTGTGTTGTGAGACAATCCCATGATATATGTTCCAAATCATAATTTTGCTGACCTTGTGAGAAATAAGATCATTTAAAAACCACAAGAGAAACCAAAATCAGGGAAGTCTAAAGAAATGCAATTATTTTGCTGCTGGTTACAAAGATCAGATTCTGTGTTACATGTCTGAGCAGATTTGAGCAGTTGTTCTACAAGTGAAAAACAAAAGAAAAGAATTCTTACCACTCATGGTGATTGTCTACAAATGCAGACATGGGACTTATTTGTACTGTGTAGGTATCATTGGCTGAATATTCAAACAAACCATAATATGGATTGAAGAGCTCCCTGGACACCAGGAAAAAAAACTCTCTTGATGGTCCACTGTAGTCCAACCTTTAAAGAGAAACCTGACATTACTATCAAGTAAGAACCTTTTTTTTAATCTACATTCCTTACACTATATTTTGATTAAAATTTCGTAAGATTTTAACCAAAACCCTTATCCATGCATATTGCCTAATGCCAAAGTATGTGGAACTCTCAAGGGACTATTCTAAAATGGAATGGCTTGGAGGACTGGAATGAAGTTCTCCATGTGGGCTGCACTCAGAAAAAAATCTTTGGCTCCAGCTGCAGTGGCCTCTGCCACAGGAATATAACCAAATAATTGGGGGTGGGGAGGAGGCAAATCATGAAAAGAGCCAAAATCAGACTTATCTTCATCTGACAAATTAACAATGAAAATAAACAATGGTCATATTTTGTCTTTGCAGACTGCAACCATAGGACAATTGGAGGGATAATATTTGTGTTCTCCCTAGCAATATAATCTGAGATTACTTCAGTGATTTATGTTTCTTGGTCTAAATTTTCTTGTCTGTCTTCCAAACTTGAGTGCATTTAAATGTCTTTTGGAGAGTGCACTTCCTTTGTTGGGTTTTTTTATTTATTGTTTTCTACTTTTTTCCCCTATTTGAAGATTCCAGTACTAATGAATCTAAATAACCTCTTCTTCCTGAATGATAAACAAATTCATTGCTGACAATGCACTGAGATTGAATTGTGACATTACTCTGCAGGTCACCAGTGAAATGAGTTAGGTATGACATTAATGCTCTATTAGAGTTGGAAAACAGAAAACTAGTTTTCCAGTGGGGAGCAGAGAATATTATAATCCTACCAAAAAGAAAGATACATCTTTTATAGATAAAAGACTTAATATTTGACTCAAGTACTAAGACGATGCACAGACACAGGTACCACAGAGAAGGTCAGCTTTCACAAAAAACTCCTACTACAAATGTTTTGGCTCACAGACTTTTACAGAAGATAACCACAAATGAGAGTTGTTTTTGAGGATGAAGCTGTCAGGACAGTAAAGGCTAGGTGCCGTTATCAAGCTGAGGACAAACCCTCTTCCCTCAGCTGAATAAATACATTTTCCCTTCAGTCACTTGGAAGCATTTCACTTCTGTTAAGCTTCAGTGAAGTACTGAAACAGATCCTTACCCTGGCAAGAAGGGGTAGATTCCATCAATAAATTAGAGAGGAAAAAATCAAAAATGGTTTGACACCATGGACAACTGTTGGATCTTAATCTTGGCACAAATACCAGGATCAAGCAAAGGGTCGTCTGCAAGATTCTTGCAAACTTCTGGGATAATCAGACACACTAAGAAATCTTGAGATAGAAAGGAAACTGTGTGCTTGACTATCAGGCACTTCATACAGCTCCCTCTGTATGCAGTTACTGTGAGTCATGTTAAATAAATCAATCATGAGAGTCCTGCACTGCCAGTCAGATTTATCCTACAATTAAAGGCTTGGCACAAGGGTGAGAAAACTTCATATGAGAGGTATGCAACCACACAACAGATGCAACTGTGGGGCATTTGGATGTTCATGTTGTTGGCAACATGACTCATGTCTCCTAGGAACCACCATTAATATTTCAGATTTACCACACTTAAATGCAAAGCAGCTTCTCCTAGTAGTTCAAAGAACTCAGGAAAAACAAGGAACCATATTTTTTCTATCTAATTTTTTGTAATTTATTACCAAAATGAATGAGTGTATAACAACCATTAAATGAGCATCACAATTGGTAAGTATAGAAACTGAAGATTGGAGGAAGATACACATTATGAGACTTATGACAGAAATCACTTGAACAGCAACAACCATGTCTGAGTTGCCCCACTTACTATTTTATATATTAATAAATCAAGAGTTACTAAAATGTTGTATTATGTAATTATTTCCTTACCCATTGCTTTATGACTTATATCTCTTTACCAAGAGCAAAAGAAATGCAAAAGTAAACTCCTACTTACACTGTTAAAAAAGGAGGAGCAAATAGGAAACAATTAACTTTCAGTATTCCTCCTCTCCTCCACCCTGACCTGTCTTTCTTCACCTGGCCAAATGAAGAGTTGGATGTGATACATATCCTTGCACCATCTCTGATGAAACAATACTGTTTGCACACATCCTTTCTTCATTAAAAATACAGATGTGCAAATAAAGGACTGACGTCATTTTAATTTCCCTTTGCTCCTAATGAACTGATTCTTTTCCATTAAGGCTAGAGTCTCATGTAAAGCTGGATACAATGGGGACAGGAGGTGTCACCCCCATTTCCAGGTCACTCCTCATGCTGCTGAGTGGTGAAATGCAAAATTCTGACATCTGATGAAAGGAAATGGTGTATCTGGATCAATCTCTATCTCATGTATGATTTAAAGAATTTCCCTTTCATTTTTAAATCTGATTTGAGGCTGTAGCTGTGAAAGTAAAGGCTGGTAGGGGCTGAGAAAGCAGGCCTTGCTCCTGCATCCCCACTCTCCTTTGTCAATACAGCATAATCTCATTGTGCACCACCTTGCCATTCCAGTTCTGAGTTTTTCCTCAGACAGCATGGTGATATTATTTATATGAACAAGTCCACACTTGGCTCTCAGGTGTTAACATTATTTTAAGACTTCACTGGATCTTTATTAACACCAAGTGCTTCAGGGTGAATTTTAAACAAACAGTAGGATTTAGAGGTTTTCAAAGACATATTAATTTTATCTAATCTTGTAGGAGACGTTTCTATTACAACTTTGCATTTTAAAGACTCACACATTGCATGGCAATAGCCCACACTACAGCATTCCAAGTGCTGTGCTGCAGTTGTCTGAATATCATGGAATAAAAGTTTAAATATTTATAAACATATTCATGAACCATTTCAACAACAGACAAGGGGGCACAAATCAAGAGACAAAAGCAGCAAATAGTACACTGTTTCAGTTTCACTTGCAAAGGAAATCTAACCACATGTTGCTCTGCAAAACACATCTCACAACCTGTAACACATTAGACTTTCATTAGACACAGACTGAGCATTCTCTGAATGTGACTTTGAAGCGTGGGGAATATTTGGGGTTTTTTAACAACTAGCAACAGCCCAGTTGCTTTTACTTGTGATGTAGGCCCTGACTTGAAGAGGCAGTGAGCACCTTCTGTAGTACTGAGGGCTTTCTGCTCCCAGTGTCTCAGACAGGGCTAAATCAAGGACTTGAGCCCATAGCCTACTCTGAAAGCACACTCCCTCCAACAAATGGCAGCTGTCTTTTGGTAAGCCCTGGAGACACAACAGCACTGAGAGAAAAGAAATATGAATAACACAAGAAAGCTGTTTGGTTTTTAATTTGCTTTCCCAGCAACATTCTGAAACACACACCAACTACTGGGAAAATTCACATAACCATTCACATTACTTCTGCAAAGGCAGGGTATGTTACATTGCAAAATGCTTAAGAAGCCATCTTGAACAGCTGTATGTTCTAGGCTTGTGTATGTGGCATTTCCTGACCACAGTTGTTCCTCTTTTCTCTCTAGAGAACAATCTGGTGAGAGAGAAGCTGCAAGACACTGTGTTCTCAGACCACAAATACTTCCCTGTTTTACTCACCCTTCTTCCCCAACAAACGTGACATAGAGTTTATTTCTCTGCAGGTCTTTTCTTGAGTAGCCCATGATCTGGTTAAAGGCATCTTCTAACAAGTGATCTCTCCTGATGATTAATCTGAAGGGCAAAAGTATTTTGAAACAGCAATTTGTGAACATGAACCACATCTGGAAACAACTATTTACACAGCAGGATAATAACCCGGGTGATTTCAGAGATACCCGTTTCTGCTGGATAATTTTATTCAGATCAGGAAGCTCCTGTTCTCCTCCAATGTGCTCCCTTATGTTTCAATAAAATGTCCCTTGTACACTGTACATTGTACAAAGAAGAGTAGTTTTGTTTTGTCTGCCTTGGTCCTTCCTTAAAGTCTTAAGGAGAAAGGTCCTAAAGCTGGCATTTTCATTAAGTCTGAAATCCTTTTGTAAAGCTGGGCCCCTAAGTGAGTTTAACTGTGAGCAAGAGTCTCGTCTTTTCTGTAAAAATCAGCCTCTTAACACAGAAAAAGATAAAACCATGGAAAATCACAGTATGGTAAAGCCAGAAACACACATTTCTACATTATCCTTGAGTGTGTGATGGTACAAAAAGTCCAGAAGGAATGGCAATTATTTGTACAAAACCCCACTTAAGCATCACATGCGAAAATGCAATGTACCTTCTGAAAGAAAAATTGTGCAAATAAGGAAGTGTCATGAAGATCTAAAATAAGAGGTGAAAGAATCCTCCTTACTTAAACATCCCCTGCCAAAAAAAATGTGTTCAATTAGTTTCCTGAGACTTCACTTGCTCTATATTCAAACACTGCCTTCTGTGTGTGCCCATCAGCCAGCAGCTGCTGGAAGGCAGCTGAACCCACCCCAGCTCCTGCAAAGCCCCTGTGGCCCTGCAGAGCCCAGTGACTGCACTGAGCCATCCTGCCAAGGACATGCAAGGGGAGAGCCTGGAGCTGAGCAGGCACCTGGGCAAAGAGGAGACCCAGGCAGCAGCAGAGCTGTGCTGGGCCCTGCTTTGAACAGGTCAGTGCTGTTGCCTGGGAAAGCAACCCAGAGAAAACGTCCGTTCACATGTCAAACTACAGCTTAAAAATCTACAGTGTGATGGCAAATAGGTCAGGGGAAAAAGGGGTGTAAGAAATTGAACAGATTATTACAAGGAGCAAATGCTACCCACCAGTTATTTGTCCAAGCATTCAGGACAAAGCTTTCATAGATAAGGCTTTAACTGTTTATGATCTGATTACATTCTAGGCAGACATTGCTCAACCTTTGCCCCTTAAGGCCTAAACAATAGCATTTTAATCCCATTTCATTTTTGCAAAACTTGTAACAAGCTCACATGAATGAAGTCTGAGCTTTGCACAGATTTCTGCAAAATAAGAGAAGTGACTGGCTGAAGGAAATATAAAAAAAAATAGAAACCCCCTTTTTTATAATGGAGGAAATGATTAAATCATGTTCTAGTGCCTCATGGCTATGAGTTTGATAACTGGCACAAGACTTGGTAATTTACAAAATTTTGAAAGTATCTTGTGAGAACAATTCTTATATATAACAGCACATAATCACATGATTAGCTAATAAATGAAGAAGGGAAGACCTCACTCCAAGCACTCTACCATTCAGAGTTCTAAAATAAAAATATTACCAGTTTTTTGAGGCAATCTTTAGAGTTTAGTAACATGTAATATTTGAATCCTCTTTACTAAAGAGGACTGTGGTATCAGAACAGGCAATGATGTACAAAAGATATGTCTCTCTAATTTTTTTTTAGTGGAAAAAGATATGAGAAAATATAACTGTTTATATCATAATGGAAGAATTCAGATGCCTCCTGTTCTGCAGGCCTCTTCCCAGAGCTCTTTTTGGCACCATATTGGTAACATTGTCTGTACAAAAACATAGTTGGAGGAAGCACAGAGGTGCTCAGAACTTGCTGTACCCTCTGCTATGAATCACATGCTGGCATTAAGTCTTTTATTACAGGTTTTCTATTCCCAGAAATGCCTGGGTAACCATAACATCTGCATTCCTTCTAATGGGAAGAAGCTTGCAGATGTGCGAGGCAAGGCAAGCTGCCTGAAAAGAAATCCAGTTTCACAAGATGCTTCAACCTACTTCAATTTCCCTGGGCCTTGTCCATATCCTTTAGTCTCCAACTTCCTGTAGAAGTTCCTCAGCTTGGCTTCAAAGTCTCTTTTGTATGGAGCTGGAGCTCGGGCGTTGGCACGCTGAGTACCTGCAGGGAGCAATGGGCACAGAATGAGCTGTGTGACACCAGCTGATGGATGTCCCATCTGCTCCTGGGAAGACTCCTTCATAGCAAGAGATATGCATGGTATGTGTTTGGTTTAGTCACCTCCATAAAGAGTAAAAGCTGCATATCTTCAAATCTGCTCTGCAGACTTTTCGGTTGCTCACTTCCAATAGTATCATCTTTCAAAAGTAAATCTTAAAAGAGCAAATCCAGGTCAATGCAAAAGATGGATTTTAAAAACAACGAAGCAACTAGAAAGACTTTACTTTTTGTTTTTCAAGTACACTTTATGTCTTACCTTTATAATAGTTCATACAATAAATGTTCTGTTCTGGTTTTAATATTATCAGGAAAACAACAACTCAGAAATGAAGCAAAAATAGGCTGAACTCTGCATTTCCCATGATGACTACACCAAGAGGAAGAAGGAAAATATTTGGAAATTCCTTAGTGGAAGATTTTCCCTGGGGAAGTAACAAGGAAGAAAAATATAGGAAGAATGGAAAGACTACCAAATTTAATTTTGTGGAACTTCTAATCTGTGGCTGCAGAAACATACATGATGTTCATGTAAGGGAATTTAATTTTGAAAAACTGGTTTTGAGGGTCAATTTCTTAAAACCAAGAAGAGGTGAGATCTGTACACAAAAAAAAAAAAAAAAGGCATACCCTACAACTGCATGGACAGTGTATACAAATCAGGTGTTTAGTCTCATCTGTTCTGAAAATGGCCATCATTAGGACTTCCACTGCCTCCCTGGATAAATGACTTCCGCTGCTTTGATTGTGAGGCAGGGTGCCAAGGAGGCAGTTAAACTCCTTCCCTGCTGCATGGCTGTGTAGACATCCTACAAAAAATCTGGACGATGTTTAAAATTTTTCATGCCCTAAAATACACATAAGTCGCCAACTACTTCTCTGGAACTAGTGGCCACCTGTAAAGCACTGAAAGCACAAATGAACAGTTTAGCAGCACTGTTCTGCAGAGTTCTGTCTTTTACCTCAGTTCCTCATGCAAGTTTGTTTGTGGCTCCCTGCATGAAGCTAAGCCAATACAGAAACATTGAATGCTGCTGTGGGGAAGGCATGTGAATGTAACGTTTCAGGTAAAACAAGAGAGGAGGTGCATCCGTTCAGCCTCTGTGGGCAGAGAAGGGGAAGGAGAGCAGCCACAAAGCCCATGGGTCTGACGGAAACGGCGACAGCACATCCTGCGGAAGTGGGGGCTGGAAGGAGCTGCAGAGTCTATCTCTGCACAGATCAGAGACAGCCAGTGAGCTCACTAAGTTGAATGCCAATTAACAGGTCCTTAAAAGACCTGTCCGACCAGAAATACACTTGGCACTTGTTCCAGGCTTCAAGTGAAGTGTGGGAGGATAGTAAATATCATGGAATCTGCAGGGCTCCAAAAGAAACATGAACCATCCCTCCGAAAACAGAGATCATGGTCATTGATTCTTCTATAGTGGTTTTCCTCTTTTACTGAGAGCACCAAGAGCTTCTAAAGGTACACTGAGCTGAAATCTCCTGAAAACTTACAGAAACAGTAAACAAGCATTTTAACTATTGGCCTTTTCCCTCTCTTGTTTGTTTTGCTTTGGGTCAAACTATGTACAAAAATGCAGTCACCAGAAAAGGCAACAAAAATATACTTTAATGTTAACCCCTCAAGGAAGCTAGATTTTTTTGAAGGGTATCACAAAACATGAATCTGATAACACATTATTCATGGTTCAGAGATCAGCATCATAATATTCTGTCAGCACATGACAAGTTCCTCACTGCAAATCAGATGCATATGCCAAGAAATTCCTGGGCAATTATAGTGATTACTTCCGCCTTGGGAACAAAAGATGTTAATGGAAGAGCTAAAACCACCAGTGATGTGATAATCATACTTGATTTTCAAAGAGCTTATATTCTGAAGCAGATATAAAGAGTAGCTTCATGACTATTCATCTTTTCCAAAACAGAAAGTACAAGTGATTGTGACTGATCTGAACAATGGATCCTTAACACCCCACCTCGTGCAGTGCAGCACAGCCAGCTTAGCTGATGAGAAAAAACAGAGCCTCCATAGAAACATGGGCTATTTACAATTTCTCATCAAAAAAGTCATTTGTACACCAACACAAACATGCACCCTTGCAGACTGACAGAGAGATTCAATGGTCTCTCTATATTTTTCTATGAGCCAGAAGAGAGATTACAATTTTAGGGAGAACGCGACTAAACCCATCACTGTTCCTTCTCTACTGTCTGCTGCTACTGTGAGTAAATGAGAATATCACATGTAAAAGACTGAGCATATTTTGAAATTACTTTGTTGGAATGAAACTATGCCCAGCATGCTTTGGTGCACATACCAGTGATTAAGAAATCTTAACTCTGGAAGCCAAAACTGGTTTTATTTGTAAAAGACTGCCAGGTTTGCAGTTGGAAGTAAGATGCATACATGCAGATCATTCCCTTCTTGTCAATACAGGGAAACAGTTATATCTAAACCACATACATACTGAAAGTATTAATAACTGTGAATACTGTATTTCACTGCTTCACAGAAAGCCAAAGATCATTAAAGTCTTCAGATCATTTCTTCAGAGAGATCTTACAGAGGTTCTTTGTCCAACAGCAGGAAAAGCTACCACATGTTTATGAATGCATTTAATTTGATTCCATGAAAAGGCAAAGCTTTTTGTTACTCTGGACTGGGAAATGCCCATGAAAATCACAGTTCTTTTTCTGATAAAAACTACTTGTTGTCTGTAACTATCTAGAGTTGCTTACACTCTAAATGTTCTCTATTTATCTATACTTTTGTTATCAAATTTGTAGAAATCCCCTAAAGTCACTTCTGATTTATCTGTTATCATGAGGAAACTAAGCATAGCAACATCTATCAACATGGCTTTCAAATGCTACTTGTCATACTTGCAATAATTTAGTTCTAATCTGCAACTCAGAATCTGAAATATCAGTCTCCTTCCATTCTGACGTGAATATTCAGACAGCTGTAGTATGCTATGTTTTGAAATTGTGGTAAAGTATAACAAGCTGGCTTTTATATATAAAATTGTCCCTCATTGCCCCACAGCCCCATTACATTGCCATTTTAATTTACAGCTATTAGATCCATGCTCCAGGCATCAGGATGCTGGCATGAGCAGTCACTTAGTTGTTTCACACCAGCGAGAAACAAGTCTGCATGTTTTTTTACAAGTCAGAACAAAATCACAACCCCTCAAGTTGCATACATCCAGCAAAACATCTTGTGAGCCAAGGCAAAAGTTCAAGTCTGACAGTCAAATACAATTGGACTTGTTGACTTAGTTCAAAAATAGTTCTAGATCTTGTCTGATCAAGGATGAGAACTGGTTTCATGGAAGCCCTGCAGAAGCTTTGCCTGAGCAACTTACCTGGAGAGTTCTGAGGTGAAGACACCGGCGAGCCTCGCGGGGACTGGCAATAGCTGGGATGAAGTAAGGCATGTGGCGGCACATATGACATTATCTCCTCCTCAAACAAGCTGGCAAAAAGGAGAAAAGGAGAAAGAACATGTTTATTTGAATAAATAGCAGGTTTCACTTTCTAGGGATAAATCCCTAGTTATTAACCTGTTTTCTTTGATAGTCACCTATTTTCACCGTGCACACTTTAAGTGCTACAAAGTATTTTATTGCCATTTCCTCAAGCAGATTTTGAAAGTACTAGAAAGCAATAACTGCTATTTGGGTATTTCCTCTCAAGGTTAAAATATAGTTAATCAGCCTTAAAAATTCATGGGCCACTCTCTCTTTTTTTTTTTTTTTAAATGTTCTCATTACAAAGGGGTCAATAACCTTACTCAGAAACATTCTAAGCCTCCAGGATTAAGAATCACATCTGAACTTGTTAAGTGTATTGACTGGTAAGCTTGTTAGCACAACATTTTATGTTTAATAACAGTCCTATTAAACATTTTATGTTTAATAACAGAACCAGGAATCACATCTAGCATTTCAAGCTCAGTTACTTCATGCTTCATCTATTATTGATACACAACTTTTTAAGTGAAAAAACTCAAACATTCTGCAGCCTAATCACTGCTTCTGTGTGTGTGTGTGTGTGTGTGTGTGTGTGTGTATGCATGTATGTATATATGCATATATATATATTAAAATTTCAGTCTTTTCCCAAATTTGACAAGGAAATCCAAAAAGGGACAGAATATCTAATGTCAGAATGGATCTGGTATCAAAAGGTATTTTGAATGTGAAACATGACACAAATAAACTGTTGCAATAGTACATAAAAATCACTTTCAAAAACTGAGCTATAGAAAGAACTGTAAACCTGTCTTATACTATCCAATGCAACGAAAACAATGTTAAAATAAAAGATGTTTTTTTACTAAGTCTGCTCACCAAACAAATATCTAGATTTTTTACATGGACTTTTTTAAAACGGGTTCTTTCTCACAGTTTTTTTTGCAGTCATGGCCATGTGATGTTTTCCTCCAAGTTAAACATTTTAAAAAGTTTCTTAAGAAACAATATTTACATTTCAAAAAGACCCAGACATAGATTTAAAAAGAGATTTTTTAATAGCTGTAATAACTAGGAGATTTAGGGACCAGAAAGGATTATCATTATACAACCTGACCTCAAAATACAACTGATAATGTCAATTTTATTTCACTAGATTCCATTTTAAAGGTACCCATGAACTTCTTGATGCATTTTTACAGTGGATGAGAGCACAGTATCAAGATAAAAGGGTCTAATTTTAGCAAAAAAATCTGCCTGATTTTTCAAGTTAATAGCTTAAATGAAAAGTACTAAAGAATCAGCTTCCCATTTTCTGAAGTCTAAGAATATTGCCTTTACAAAAGGGGACAATGCTTGACAGCAAGTGAAGAGGCAAGAGAGATATTAAGTAATAAAAAGACTTCTCGAGTATGTGCCTTTACAAACAGGCACTTCCCAAAGCACAGAAATAAACAGATGCAGTCTAAAAGTAGCACAAGGCTCATTGATGAATAAAGGTCTGAGCTGTACCACCTTTCTAAGCATCAGGGCTGGATGCAACAGGACAATTACAGGTGGTCTGGGCAAACCCATGTGAATCACAAGTAGCTGAAGGTCGCACTTGAAAAGTGTGACATTCAACTACCATCTAGAACTGAACATGATGAAAATAAAACCTGAGCCTTGAGCTGTAGCTCTCCCAGCTGCAACTCCAGGGAGGGAAAGGGAAGCAACTGGGTGACATCATCAGCCCACACTGCTCCCTGAAAGCTCCTGAGTGGCTGCCACAAGGTGTTCCACATGTGCATGGGCAGCAGCAGTGCCTACCTGAGTAACATGACAAGGTCTGCATCACTGGATAAACGCACCAGCCCAGGTGTTCCCTCTGTCCGGATGAACTGGATCTTCTCCCTGTGTGAGCAAAAAAAGGCTTTCAAAGTACCTTTTGCAAATAAGGCATCAATGTGTACCACAGCAACGAGTACAGAGTATATCAGTAATCTCTGGGTTATGGTTTTCCCTACTTTTTTTCCCTGCCACACCAAGCCCATGTGAGCAGTAAAATACTACAACCAAAAAGTTAATTTGCTCTGAGGAAGGATGCTCCCATTGCCCTCATCTCTTCAATGCTCATGTGCTTATGCTCTGGGCAGGCTTCTTTTACTCCAAAAGAGTAAAAAAAAAATCAATCCCAAAAATTCACACTCAAGTCCGTGTCTATTAATTCAAAGCAGGAGGCTGAAACCTGTAAAAATACATTCCTATTGCAAAAATGAGTTCACTGTCTTTCTGAATCTCTGTACAAATGTAAGCCATACATTACAATGTATACCTGTGATTTTAAAGCCAGCATTTTCATAACACACTGCACTTAAGAGATCTTCCAGTAAAAAAAACCTGCAGTACTTCTCCCCTGTATTTCATCTAAACACATATCCTTTCTCCTAGACCCTGTTTGGTGACTGTGGAATCTATGCATCTTAAGTTCTGAGCATGGTAACACACATAATTTTAGGATCTATACTGAATATAATTCCTTAAATTCTTATTACTTTTCTCTGCAGAGCCTTTCCTTGCATTCTGTAATACAAGTACATCCTTCATATTTTTTCTCTATCGGTATGATAGCACAGCAGAGATAAATTCTAATTTGTCTTTACACTTCTGGAGGAAAAGAAAACAAGAATCAAACCCATGTATTAAAACCTAAACCTAGTCCCAGTTTGAAAGGAGAAAACCCCCAAACAAACAGAAAAGACCTCTGTGAGAACAGCAGCATTAGCTTAGCTCACAAGTCTGTCTACACCATGTCCTATTACCAACACTGACAAGAAGATCAAAAACACTCCATGCAATTGGCAGGGACATCTGGACACTTCCAAAGCCCACTTCACTTTACATTGGTGCCCAAATGGCTAGGCTGGAGGAAATAAATGGTGGATTATAAAATATATCTCAGTGTTCGGTTGTCAGCAACACCAGAAACCAGAAGGACATTTTCTGGGTTAACTAATATATGCAGCCTTCCAAATTATTGCAATGCATGACTTTTTGGTGTTACCAGTGAGAGTTGTGATTTCAGTGATTTTTAAAAATATATATGCCTTTTACCTTCCATTAAACTATAAATTATATTTAATGTATAACAGGTGCCTTTGCCTGAAGCCCTTTACATTATTTAGCAGCCTCTCAGATTTACCTTTAGTGGCCTGGAAGAAGATTTAATCTTGGCAACATGCCTAACAAAGATATGGGAAGTATAATGTTCCCACTCCACCATGAAACCTCTGAACAGCAATTTTCTACATGTAGTATACTTTCATTTTATATTTTAATAGACTCTCAACTTCTTATCTCTTATTTCTCTAAGGTAATGAGAAATTATTTTAGACAGAAAATGTCAGAGATCTTTTCAAATTATCTATGTCCTTTTCCACTGGCCAAATACTGATTTTCCTCCTCATCTATGTAACAATTGCAATAATATTAATAATAGGAATATTCAATATAATTATAATTTCACTTCAACTGCACCGAGGTCCTCAAAGGAAGAGATCACTAGCAGTTGTACTAATCACTATTAAAAAAAATTACACAAAGAATTTACACTGAAGGATTTTAGTTAGGGCTTAATTTTTCAGGTGTTACAGTAATGTCCATGGAGTTGCTTAGTCTCACGGTTGCTCTGTGTCAAACAGACATGGATTCCAATAATTTGCTAAGTCAGGGTCTTTAAAAGACTAACCGGGAAAAATAAAACTGGGATATTTATAAAAATTAAAATCTTACTGAAGCATCAGCTCTAGAAGAATATAGGAGAAGTATAATGGAAGATAATTTATGCTAATTAAATTAATAACTTCAAATACTAAAATTAAAATGGGACCATTCAGCTTAAGAGAATGGCTTTTCTGACCAATCCCATTCAATGTAAAAAAAAATTATGTTCATTAAAATCCTCAATCATTCTGCTGAGGAAAGTCAGTTAAGGCATATATCTTCAGTCTCCTTCCAAAGTAAATGTACAGAAGGACATATAATCTCAATCAAATTAGGAGGTACAGAAAATCCTCTGATATTTCGTTTCTAATCTGAAACTCAACTTTTCTTGAGAAATCAAGTTTGCGGGAAATTATGCATCTGTAATCAGGAAGCAAGGTTCTGCTAGAAGCAGAATCGGGGAATACCAACAAGCCTTGTGAGCAATTTGAACTTTAGTTTGTTAAAAAAAACCCACAACACACATGAAGAAAATTGCACTGATTGCTATCAGACTGCAGGAAATCAAGCACCCTGGGAAAAAGAATATGAAGCAATGAAACTACAAGCAACCAGAAATTGTTTGTATGCTACTTCCCAGCAGATTTCAAACCAAGCCTGGTGGAGGAAACTTGCCTGCAGTGATATGGGTACAAGTGTTTTGACATGCTGAGAACTGCAGATTTCTGCTGTATTTTCTAGAGAGCTTGTATTCTGCTAGTGTGTTGGTTCAGGTTTGGCAGCTAGGATTTCTTTAGAAGGTAAACCACGTCTTTAACACATCACAAACTTGTTATGCTACACATGGGGAAACTGCAAAATAGGGTAGCTCACTGAATTTTGGGAACTTGCAGGACACAGAGGAAAAGGGATCACTAAGTAACACAGAACAGAAGAAAAATGAGTACCAGTGCTGGCTACCATGCCAGCCAGTGTGGGTAGAACTCTGGAACACAGCACTGCACAGGAGAGACACTGCCAACAATCAAACCAAGTTTTTAAATGTAGTGTCCAAGGAAGAACAGATACATTCATTTCAGTTCTGGCCAATACTATCCAAGTTGCTGGTGTTTCCATTTCCAAGTCCAAAGATATGAGGGAGTTACAACAGCCACACAACAAAGATCATCCTTCCTCAGATCTTGTTGCACTGTGCAAAAATCTGTAGATGTACCATTTTGTAAATTTTGGAGAGACATAAAAAATTCTGATTGAGGTAAGATTATCTCCAGATGTCATGAGGCCAGGACAGCCTTTCTGTAAATGTGCTTTGCAAAGATAAGGACAAATCCAAATGCCATTCTGCCTCATGCTCCCAGCTGAATGAATGGGCACATTTGCTGTGCCATCCAGCTGCCTTGGCACATTAGGAAGACATCAGCAAATCTCTTATGCCAGTTGTTCCAAACATTTTCTTGTAGGTACATTTATCTGATAATTAAACATTATCTCTGTTCTCTCCAACCTTGTCAAAGCAGACTGTTACACAGAAATACAGTGAAAAACTATTTCCCACAGCTTTATAAATATGTTTGAAGTCATCAGAAGTCTACATTCTGTTATGTTTCACTGTTAATTAATGAAAGTAGCTACCTGTAATTAGCATTTTTACTGAAATGGGAATAGCAGACTTCACTAATTTTCTTACCTGAGTGAATGATTCCTGGTAAGATCTGGCTGGCGCTCTTGGAGAATTTCAAAGATATTGGGCTGCCGCAGAAATGCAACTATCTTGTCATTGTAAGCTGAAAACATTCACAAAAATATCATGCTGAAACAAGGAGATCCCAAAACAAAGGATGACATTCCTTTTGAGTCTCCAACAATAATGACACACTTCACCTTCACAGTTTTAAGTTTAGAAGTACTGGGTTGATACTTTTGTATGTAAGGTTACCAATTCTATTGTCTTTTAAGGAACACATTTCTTATGATTATGAACCAAATCTCATTGTAGCATATCCTTTCCACTGCTAACAGCTATTATTCTGTTAGCAGTTTCTATTATATTTCATCACTCACACTCTTAGCTAAGGTGAAACCAGAAGAGTTATTGTTAGTATAAAATTGCAGGGACCTTGGTTTTCACTGCATCTATTCTCAAACATTAAGCAGCCATTGGAAACACCCATATAAAATCCTCATTAATGGCTGAGCCCATGAAGCATGCACACCATGTCCATGGCAAGGGGGAGGATATAAATGGGCAGAGGTTTTCAAGTAAACATGCCACAGTAAAAAGAGCCAGTTAGAGTTAATCAGATTAATTTATCTTGATTTAGCACAATGTGACAGCTGTTAGATTTAACAAGATACATTCTGCACATGGTGGCACAGAAGCCAGTAACTCTGTGTGTTTGTAACTGAGAACAGAAGTTAAGCTAATGGCTAATTCCAAGCTGATTAACACTTCCTGTAATCTTGCCAAAATAGATACTCACAAGTTGTGGAAAAAAAAAAAGTTAAAAATCTCTGAGAATACACGTAGTCCAATTACGATCCAATCTGATTCCCTGGCTTCAGTTCATCCTTTGAGCACACAGAGTATGTGAGCCAGGAAGGTAAAATACATCACTTATTTAGTTCTGCACACTTCCAGCTCTGAAAGTTCCAACTGAACAGTAGGGAAATGCAGATGGACAGAAGGATCATAACAAATGGCAACTTCCAGCCATCCCAAATAAATGGAAACCCCTGCAATGCACACTGCCATGGCCCCTCAGTGATGGAGAACTCTGAGCAGAGGCTGGATGCTGACATACCCACTGGAACCACATCCTGGTACTGAGCTCTGCTGACTGTGTTAAATGTGCTGGATGGTCTTGGCAAAACAGGGGGTCCTGAATGGCGGGAGTCCTCTCCGACCTGAAAACGTGCAAGCAACCACAGTGAGTGTCTCTGTGCCAGCACAAGCACTCAGGTACAGAAAAGTGAGATTTTATATGGCTTAGAACCAAGCACATGCATCAAGGCTTTGCTTGATCCCCAGTAACCACTGCAGCAGGAAGCAGCTGTGCTGCTAGCACAGGTACTAGCAAAACATTATTTAGCATACTGAACCCATAAATAGAAAGAATCAAAACTAATGCAAAATTTACTGTATTTTTAAACAGTCCTGTAATTAATGGACATCTTTATCTACATGAAACATTCTGGAAACCAAATTCTGCTCCTTCATTAGCACCTCTATTACCTCTGTGCATGAATGCAGTTTCCCTAAATTTGAAGTGGAAAGAAGTTTGTGGCTGAAGCCTCAAAGGAGAATAAAGAAGTGAGTTCACATTCAGGCATGGCAAACAAGTCCAAAATTGGTAAAAACGTGGCTCCTAGAGTAATTCAGAAACACTGATATGTTTTTCTAGTATTCACCTTCTGGACTTAAAAAAAATTCCACGTGAAGAAGTTTTAGGGTAGAAGCACAATATAAAATTGTTCTTAAAGGCATTTGTCATGTTAGGGCAACTGCTGTGGTTAACTGCATCATGAGGTTTCAGATATTTCTCAGTATTCAGTATTTTATATCTATAAAACATTTGGTCAACCTCTTTTTGATGCTGCTGGACCTCTTTGTTTACTTCTCCATTATCTGCCTACATGTAATGGTTAGCATTTGAACTGTACTCCCAAGCCTCAAAGATCTATAAAACATCTAACTGCAAAAGATCAAATAATTATAAAAGGTTGCTTTTGAATCCAATCTCTGAAAACACAAAGCAGCAAAAGTCCCAAGATATGTCCCAAGACCTTTTTGCTCTCTCATAATATTCTTTCGGAAAAATGTCGAACTATTTCCTGTTAGGCAATGTGCTGGAAAAGGAATGCCATTATTATTAGCTCCAGCTTCACACTGTAGTTCAGCTTTAGCTAGAAAGGCATTCCTTACACTGGTTCATGTTTGCTTTAGAGCATCTCTGTAAAAATTGGGTCAGTGGCTTCAAAACATCAAAGTTCACGGCAAGTTAAAGCCAACAAAAGTATTTTGATTTTCTTTTTCATTAAATACTCATCTTTTGCAATAACGTACAGTTCCTTTATGCAACAGCTTAAAACAGGGGAAAAATGCAAATATGCAATATGCAATACATAAGCCCTAAAGTGCAGAGGAAAAACTGGTGTCCAGGTTCATACATATGTAAAAAGAACATCATTGCATCATTAATACTAGAATGGTAATACTGTATGGAATTGCTATGCTTGAGATTCCTATCTGGAATTAATTCAAGCAACAATTGTAACAATATCAAGGAAACACTTCTAAAATTGCATATAGAAACATGGTTAAATAATTTCATGTATCTAGATGGAGTAGCAAATTTTGACAGGCAAGCAGTACCATGTATATGAAATATATATGATCATTTCTTGTTGGATAAACTATACTTGTTTTGCAGCACTGACAACTTCAGGAGCATGGCTGGGACAAATACCTGTTTTAAGTGCAGAGCTACTGGATGCTGCTTAAAGAGAACTAATTTGGGTAGATATTGGGTAAAATCAAGACAAAAAAAAATTCTGCTGTGCTACAAATCAATCAAACAGAAATACTTGCTTTACCCTATTCAAGATCTAAATAGCTATATGAAGGTATATAGCTTCTTGCCTTATACACAACATCACCAAACTAATGGGAAATGCTATTTAAAACCATTTGCAAAATATTCCTGACACTGGAGAGGAGCTGACTAAACCATGTTCACACAAGATGTGACACGATATGCAGCCGGTGCTGTGGCACTCACTGCAGCTCAGTGGAATCCCTGTTAGAGAAGTGGCAGACAAGATTCATGTTTGCTCTGAAACAGAGGCCTGGCAGACCTTCATCTGCCACAAGACTGAGCTAAGAAAAGGATAAATCAGATAATTTCTCTTGCTGTTCTGAATTGTATTATGTTTAATTGCTGGCATGGAACAGCCCTCTCCTAAAATGACAACGCACAGCCAACAGTATGGAAGTTTTTAAATAAAGTACAACTGAAGTCCAAGTCACTGCACATACACAAGGTTACAAGCATAAGGAAGTGACAACAACACTATGGGGACTGCCAGTGAAAATGGGGCATGACAACATAACAACAAAATAGTGTTTTCCATGTACTTCTGATCAGAAAGTAGAGATTAAATATATATTCAAAGGCATATAGCAGTCTGATAAAGGCTGTATGTGGTATGATTTTTTTACACTTCATGGGGCAGCTGCAGAACTAGATGTATAGTCACACGTGCATCTTTTCCCCCCTGTTATTCTGCACAGTTATGTATGAACACACTTGGCAGACACCACGCTAGACAATGCACATTTTGTCAGTGAAAGACTGGATACAGGAACCGGTAATCTGTAATCAGATGCTCTCCTGTGGTTAAGTGGGGTTACTGCGAATTCAAAATTAGTAAAACTCACGTTTGACATTTTTCCTCTGAACTCCTACATGTTAAAAGCAACAACAGCTAGTAGAAAAAATAGTGAATCCTTACAGATGACTGGTGCACTGTTATGGAAGGATCATGCACACGGAATGCTGTGAAAGGGGATGGTGGTGCCCCCGAGGAGGAGGAGGCCCAGGCCGCACTCACCTCCCCAGCGCTGTGGCTGCGCTGCCGGGTCAGGTGCTGCCGATGGACCAGGGCGCTGGTGGGCCGGCTGCTCTGCAGGGGCAGCCGCGGGTCGATGAACGTCGTGGTGCGCGAGTTGTGGTCCACAAAGAAAGCCTGCAAAGGACACACGAGACAGAACTCATCAACACTGGTTTCATTCATTATGTCTGAGGTTAATGCCTATTGGGGATCCGGGTTTCATTCCATCAGGTGGGGCTGTGGAAAATCTGTTACTGTGGCTTGCATTTCCCTTCTGCAAAAGGAGGACAATACCTTTCCATCCCACCCAAAGGGATGAATTGTTTAATGCCTTACATTGTTCCTGTCTCTAAAGTCCTTTGAAATTCTCATCTGACAAGCATCAGAAGTGGGAAGCTTTATTATGACTGTCAAGAGGAGAAGACTTGAATATTTCATAAAAGTAATCCTGGGGTATTCTCCTTTTCATTTCCTTATAAGCAGCTAAAAAGGCATCATTAAGTAGCAAACCCATTACCTTTTGTGAAGTATTAACCATATAATTAAGAACACAATTGGCTGTATGTATGTCAAGTGTATGCTTGCATCCAGTGATGAACTATGATTACAGACCAACAGGGATTTTTGCTGTATTTCTGCTACAGTTATTCTAAGTTCATTGACCTTTTTTTTTAAATCAAAACAAAATGCAAAAAAACCCTAAAGCACTTCCAGAGCAAAAAAAAGACCTCTGAAAGTCAAAAAGAAAGGTCAACCAACAACACAAAGATGATGGCAACAAAAAAAATTAAATCAGGCAATTGATGAGAACAACCACATACTGGCCAGTCAACCATTTGCTGAAAACAAGGTCACAGGGACATGTATCCTGGGAAATTAAAGCCTTCTACAATTCTATCCAATTTGAACCAAAAAGGTCTCTAAGCCCTGAAATTTATACTTTTTGTAGCACCAGTGTTGCACTTGGAAACCAGCACTGTTCTATTTCAACACACTCCGTGTTTTCTGTCACAATACTGGAAACATGTGGAAGTGGCAAAAAAATTCCTCAGTTCTGAGCAGGAGAATTACAAGAAAGTGACATCTGGCTCGAGGAATCAAAAAATCTGGACCAGCAGAGTGGTGGTAAGGGACTGCAGGAGCCATTTCTGTGTTTGGCTACCAGTTAGGTACTTCAACCACAATTCCACAAACAATTTATTCCTATGGTGTCAGCAAAAGCAACATTCTCATCTTTCCCTCTCCCGACCACTTGTTTCATCCCCTGTGTGCCCTTCCTGCCTTGTGCTGGCACAAGTGTTTGTGTAGCCATGCAGTGAACCCATCAGGGGCTCTGGTCCAGGCTAAAATTACTCTCCTTTTGTCTCTCTCCCTGCTGGCTCCTCTAGCCTTGGTCAGCTCACCAGGGATGAGAGGAGAGGAGAGCAGAACCACTTTTCTGGCAGCAACACCAGCTTCTAGTATTCATGGAATCATTGTTTCAGATTGGGAAAGCCAGACCAGAGCAAATGCAATTCTTCTGACTGCTGTGAAGGTAGGCAGACAAACCAGTGTGTCATGCTATACAGCAACTAAATGCCATTATGGACTGCAGTGGGAGAAAATATTCATACTTCCATTTCCCAAGGAAGGAGAAGCATATGGAGAGACACCACAGTTGCAGAACCCTAAAAGTGTTCCAGAAAAGAGCACCAAGCCTCCTATAGCCCCAACAGCAATCACCTGTAACCTGTAGCTTGTGCCTACAAGGAAGGAATCCCATCACCTGACCAGTAAGAACCCTGTTCTGACCATCTGACATAGTCACAGATATGCAAGTGAAACTGTTTCACAGTTCAAACACTGTAAAGTGTTTTGTTAAAGTGTCAATAAATGAAATTTTAATTGCTACATCTGAGCCTGTCTACCCTGCAAACAATGATGCCACCCTGCAGTGCAGGTATACAGATTAGAGAATACAAAACCAGTGAGAAAGAATGAAAACCATAATGAAATTTATATTTGGGGCCTGGCAGATGACTGGAAGGGACTGCTGGAACACAGCCAGTCGTTCTGAAATTTTTTCTCCTGATTGGTAAAGATCTACCTACTTTACTAGCATGTGGTTGGTTTGGGGTATTAAGCCCTTCTATCTGTTTTTTTTAGTCTGTGTACATTTATAAGATGTAATGCACTTTCAGCAAAACACAGGTTGATTTCATGAAGTCAAAACCATACTGTAAATCACTTATTAAAAAATCCTGATTCAATAAAGGAGGTAGTACCCCTAGAGCTGCACCACTCAGTTCTGATCTAATGCAGCACTCTAGTATTGCATGCAGTGTTCCACAGCATTCTATTTAAATAACAACTCAGTTTAGACATGAAGATAAAGACAATCATATCTTATTAAATATGTATGGTTGCAGGTCAGCTCGTAGTAGCCTACTTTAAAACAAAGCATAAATTAGCACTTTGAAGCTTTGGTGAAGATAGCCATTGGAGCTTCAATGCTTTGGGCTAATATGGACACTGGCACACAGCTCAAAATACACTGTGGTTCACAATCTCCTTTCAAAAAAATTCCTCTCATAACTCCTGCCTAGCTATAATCCATAAATCTACAATGCTTGGAGAGACTGACATAAAATAGGTAGTGCCAAAACTATATTTAGCCCATTAAACATGAATAGTTGCCCTAGTTATTCTTCCAGTTAATATCTGTGAAGCTTGCTAAAATACCTTTTCTTTCCATTGAAGACTTCAGTAATCAATTACTATGATTTCTTTAATTGTAGAGAGAAAAACCAAAAATGTGCTCTAATAAATTCCTACGTATTTGCACATCTTGCAGAGATCTAATTAAAAAGCACAAAGACTTGCATCTGAATACATATGGACATGTGCTTACACACACTGCACAGATGCATTATCTGTACAACGTCTGTGTGTATGCACATGGGCACTGCAGGGCACAACCTCAAAGCTCAGCTCAGGGGCCTATTAAGCCTGTATAATGCTTCCTGCTGCCACATTTTCCAATGGCTTTCTGCCTCCCTGTGGTCAGTGACTGATGAAGGATCATCTGTAATGCCCATTAGAAACTACACTATAGTCACACCAGACTTTTTATGGTATTATCTCCTGCACGGGCTACACAGAGGAGCCAAAGAGGAGCTGGACTTTGCGGTGCAGCTCTGGGGGGAGTTCAGAGGTGGGCAGTCCCCAGCTGACCCTGGAAAACAGCCCACAAAGAGGACAGGCACACATTGCCACGGGGGAATGAAAACACCACTATTCAGCATTGCACCAGGGCCAGAACCATCACTGTGCCTCATGAGCAAGAGCACCGAGCTCTCACTGATATACTTGAAAAAATAGAGGAAAATCTCTTCTCAGCAGGGAAGAGTACTTAAGGAAAGGAAACATAATTATATATTGTGTTATGGCTAAGTTCTACTCCTTTCTCTTTAGGTTTATGCTTTAATAAAGGCAGGTCCAGTTTCAGTTTGGTCTCCCCAAGCACTGGTCTTGCCATGTGCTGGCCATGGTCTCTCGAATGCTAAATAGGCACTTGTGACACAGACAATTCAATATGATGAAAATGAGCAATACTAAGACTAATTCAAAGTGAAGAAATCCCAGTAAGAATTTATTCAGTGCTTCCTCTTCTTGATTAATATTGTGGTAGCATTGTTGTTACAAAATACTAACCCAGAAATCCAAAGGTCTAATTCTCTCTATGGAGAACATATTAAAGAAAATTGAAAATTGCCCCATTCTTCAGGAGAAAACCGGCCTCTGAAGAACTTAATGGAACAAAAATTACTTAAAACAGAAAACAGTGAGGCAAAGAACAATGTTTGTAGAATTTCACATTCCTAATTGTGTGTCTAATGAAAAAACAAAGTGCTTTTCAGAGATAAAAAATCTAGGAAACAACCCTCAGGTATTTTTACCCTTTAGTTTAGAATTGTCTGATCTTTCCAAGCATCAAGATCATTATTTATATGGACTCTCACAGCTAACCACATTGAGAATGATGAATGTAAGAACCAAGAAGCTAAATATGCCAATAATCCTAATAAACTGATAAGCCTTATCACTTCCGCACATGCTAATCACAGTCCATTTTTAATCCTCCCGTTTTCTACACAAAATATAACATTCCAGATACTGAGGATGCACTAGCTTAAAGTTACATTAAAACTTACATTACAACTGTAAAAGCGATATCAAAATATTTTTTTAGGAAATTGAAAATCGATACCTGTTTAAAAAAATCATTGAGATTTACAAGTATTTAAGATCTCTAAAACCTCTTAAGGAAACCTACTCCATACCATCTCTTTCCTTCTAAGCAAAACACAAGCACCAGAGTGATCCTCCTGGGAGCTGTCCCAGACAATCCTTTTTATTCAAGTACATCCATCTGATCTCAGAAACTGATGAACACAAGGCCCTCTCACCCCTGTGGAGTTACCTTGCCCTGATGGTCGTGTTTCATCTCCCAGCCCCTGGGCAGCTCCAGCTGTTTGTTGGCAAACATGTTGAGGAAGCCCACCAGATCCCGGTTGTGCTGGTAGCGCTCGAAGTGGTGGGTGTCGCGCCGGACTTTGGTGATCATGTGCTTCAGACACGTGTTGTTTGTAAACATGCGGTAGGCACTCTGGAAAACACAAACAGCAAGGGCTCTTCAAAGGAGAAACTGCTCTGGCCACTAAAGACAGCCCTGTTCATTGTAAGTGGGCCTGCAGAAGGAAAGTTACTCCTCCAATTGCTTCTCCTTACACTCTAAATGCCATTACACAAAGAAACACTGGGGGGAACCTATGCAAAAGAAGCACTGAAGAACATACAAACAAAGAAAATATATAATATTAATATGGCTTTTTTGTTCAGTGTGACCTCTAAAATACTTTGCTATAAACAAGGCAATCTTGGGGAAACAAATAAAGCCATTAAGCAGCAAGGTCTTTCCCAGAACTTTGTCTCGCCCTGTGAAAAGCACAGTAAGAAAGCTATTGCTTCCGTAAACAAATAATTTTCTATCATAAAAACGATGAAGAATCAAGTGGAAAATAAAAATTGCTATAATGCAGAGCTATGATGGCCCTGATAGCCCAGTAATTTCAGGGGATAATGATGAGTGAATCTAGCCTCCCTATGTACTACCAATATCTTATCATCAAACACTGAGCAGTGTTTTTGTACACAAAACAACTGCATTTATTAAAGCCTTTGAGCTGTAGCCACCATACTCACAGGGTTAGAATGCAGCACTGTAAAGAACTCTGGGCTGATAAGGAATTTCACAGGGGGAGACTGGAGCAATAACGTAAGTCTGGATCTGGAGGTAGAGTGAGGCAGCACATTCTCTCTTCGAAAATCTAAGAGCAAAGTAAATGTCAAAGATTTCCAGCAGTTATTACCAAAGCATCCCTGCAAACAACTACATTGATGTGAATAACACAAGCAAGGAAAGCATTAAGTAGACAACTATATCAGATTTTCTGAGGATTATCTACATAAATGTACCCAAATTTCTTCTAAAGTAACACTGAAGTTTCTGAAAATATTACAATCTTAGTTTAGTAACATTTACCTGTTGTTTCTGTAAACAACCATTAAAAAAAAATCATGTTCCATTACTTGGGTTACCAAGTTTGTGCTTCTATATGAGATGCAATGAAGTCCCCTGGGCATGTCTGCACTGCTATACTGTAGCTGTATGCAGGCAAGTTATTTTTTAAAAGCTAACTAATGGATACAAAAGTCATTGTACAATTATAAATATTTAATTCCTTCTTAAAAAACAAACAATAAATCTGCCATTACCACAGTCCCAGTCTTGCTACAGTATTGAAACAGCTTATGTAAGTAAGAAGCAGGTTGCCAAGGAAGTACCTTTCAAGTTTCAACTTCCAATAAACATTTGTGTCTTCTCCTAGCAACTATAGAAGCGCCCTGATTTTTCTTCAGTACCATGAAGGAAGTGAAAAAATACTGAGTGTTGTTTGCTACAATGCGAACACTGTTGCCCCCAATTCTCTTTGAAGACATTTGGAAGTGTATTTTTAATGTAAATGAAAAACTGCAAGTTCAGATCTGGTCTTCAGTGATACTACACTAAAATGTGTGCTGCCATCTACATTTCAATTTCTTTTCTTTTTACACGTTGCAGTATGTGCACTCTTCTCCATCAAATGAATATTAATCATGTAGACCATAGCTATCACAGATATAAAACATCATAACACACAAGCAGACAAAGGAAAAAGGTAGTGAATGAGACTCAAAAGTGAGGGAAAAGTAAGAAGAAATAACAAAAGAAAAGGAAAATAACAAAGGTAAGATTCTAAGTAAAGGGAATGGAGAAAATAAAATAAACACACTAAAGGAAACCAGGAAGTGTGAGGGAAACTGGTAAAATAAATAAACAAGAGGGTTTTTAGAAACACTACTTAAACAATAGACCTCAAGCTGTCCCACATGGAACACATCACGAACAGGGCAAAGGCAGAGTGACACAAAGGCTCCTGAAGCTGTGCCTGAATACTTGGGCTGGGAGTGTCTTGCAGACACTCACTACAGTTTTATGTGAACTCTGTACTGGTACAAAACTTGGGTGTACACCAGGCAACTCTCACACCCTGGAAGATGCTGTGACATGCAGCAGGTAATTCCTCTGTCATCATCTGGTCAATCTGGAAACGAGAATGGGTCACCAGGTGGGTTTTTATTGCAGTTTGAGGCTTATGAATTTGGTTTATGAGAAGTTTATTCAGCTGAATTTGCTGGGTAGGTTTGGCCTGAATTTGCTTAACTTGTGTACAGCACTAACCATCTGGCTGTACGTGCACAAAGCTAGAAAAGGAAATAGCTACAACAGAAGTGAAGGGTGAAGGGTACAAGTAATAAAAGGGAACACTTGGGTAAATCTCAAGTTTTACAATGACTTGAAACTCAAAAAAGGGTGACACTGCTTGCTTATCAGATTAATTTAGGAGAGACTTTTAAAAGAGTACATCAAGAGCATCGAGAGACCAAGCCAAAACACAGGACACCACACAGCCATGCAAGGGACTGGATGGGTAAAAAACTTTATCAACATGTTAGTAAATTTTCAGTAGGAAGATGACAAAGGAGAGAACTGCTTAGTGAAAAGAAAAAAAAGAATAATGTTTAGAACCCTAAACAAAAGGTATTTCTTCCTATCTTCATTCCAAAGGTTAACACTGGAGAGACTATCAGAAGAATGAAAAAATGGAGGTGAGAGAGAGCAGGTTAAAGATCATGGTGCAAATTCAAGGTTTTCAAAGCCTTTAGGTCTGGTGGCATGCACTCCAACAGTTAGGAAATAAGGTGGAGTAATCACTGAGACACTGGTGGCTCTTTCAGAGGTCTGAAGGAGTTCTCAGAAGGAAGGGGATAATGCTGTAAGAGTCCACCAAGATGTTTTACTAAGATCTCTGGTCCTACTCATTATTTCTACTAATGACTGGATAGGGAAGAAAAAACTTGTTCCAATTAGGAGATTCTACAGTACTTGGACAGCAGAATGGACAAGATTCAAAACCACAGGGGCACATTAGGAAAGTACAAAGATCTGTGTGCAGGTAGGGATAATCAACTCACAAAGACCAATGAAAACAGACATTTGTGCCAAAGTTCTGCATACAAGGCTCAGGACTTGATTTTAGCAGATCAAAGACCGAACACTGGTTAGTGTCAAACCATTAAAAAGAAAGTAAACAAACAAATAAAAAACAAGCCAAAACAAACAAAACCTTCTGCAGTAATGTACAAGGAGTGTTTTATGTAAGACACTTCCACAATCTCTTTAGTACAGCAGAGTCATAGCTTTATTTAATTTTCTGAAATATTCCTCAGAAGCTGAAGACCAACTCAAGACAATCCTGAGCTGGCCAAAAAACTAATTTGAGACCTAAGTCCAGAAGTCACGAGGAAAGACTAGGAAGCAATGGATTTAAGGGTATGTTATAAGAAGAATAAAGACTGTCTAAAAAAGTTAAAGAATGTCCCTCAAGTGGAGAATATAAGAACTCATGAGACAGCATTTGGCAAGCATGGCCTAGGAACAGCTCATCCAATTTATCTAGAGATGTAGCCAATGACTTTCTGAAGCCCTTTCTAGTTCTACATTCTACTATTTCAAACTGCAATAGCAGAGTCAAAATATTTGTAAGCCAGATCATGCAATTTTGTATTTTTTTCACTGCAAGTGTCCTGCTCTCTAAACCAGTCTGGTACTGACAGAAAAGTGCTCTGAATCTCACAATCTTCTCTTCAGCATATTGAGCAGGCTGAGTCATAACCTTCAAAACTAGACAGAATTGAAAACAAATGGCTTCATTTACACACAGACTTTCAGCAGAAGCAGTTAGGGTTTGCCTTAAGTACTCTCATTAAATCATCTGTGAGATCAGTGCTCCCTTCTTTGGAGAAGGGGTAAAAAATTAATTTCTTTTTTTAACCTGAATTAGAATGGTGAAATTCAGCTTCCTCTGCAGCTCCATCCACGGCATTTGTGTGCTCTTCAGGCCTGTCATTTGTCATTGTTCTTCGGATGCTCTGGTACCTAGGGACGGAAAACTGGACTTTACATATAGTATATGGTAACTATGATCCAATTCTGGCTCCGAGGGAGCCTGCTCATATTTTCTGCCATATAGGTTAATATATACTGACCTCTAATTTCTGCTTTAATAGCCTTTTGAATTTCTGACAACCATCATCAGATGTATTATTTTTGGTCAGATAGCTTAAGATCACAGGTGGAACACAAAAGCCCTGGAAACTCACATGCAAACTAAAAGCAACAGCCCCACAAAAATAACCACCTAAGGGCAGCAGTGGGAGCAGCTGTGGCCTTGTCTCCATGCTCAGCCTTGCAAGCACACAAAGTTCACAAGCACCAAGGGTGACTCCTACCGGCGATTGAGCTGCTCCATCTGCTGTATGGAGTTGGATCTCTGCAGGATCTGTGGGGCCGGGGGAGCTGTGGGGCGCTGCCATGTTGTTGTCCTGTTCACGTGGTCCACGTAAAAAATCCGCCCGTGGCTGTCAATTCGAGCCTCCCAGTCTAAGGAGCAATAAAATACTGTAAACTATGGAGGGCTTGGGACTTATTTGTTGATTTGTTTGAGCTCTGTCACTTTTGTAACCCCATCTATTGTCTCTATAATAATCATTTCTACTATAACGTAGACATATGCATATCTATATAAAAAACACACATCTATACAGAAACAGACATGTCTGATTCTTAGACACCTGCAGCTACAGAAAACGTGCAAGCCATTTAGTATATCAGCTGAAAAACAGTTTTTGAGACCCCGGCAGGTGTCTAGATGAGACTGTCTATATTGCAAGTCTAAGTGGAAGTAGTATCTGCTGACAAAATAAAACACTCAAGTTTTAAAACCAGAGTTTGTAAACAAAATATTCCAGGAAGAACAGAATTGTTCACTGGGAAAACAAACAAACAAACAAACAAACAAAAAACTCCCAAAAATCCCTCAAACAGTTCACATCTGTGAATTCATTATCCTGCTTAATTGTCAAGCCCTAAATAGTAAGTTGGGATTTTTCTTGTCATGTTTATGTCCAATTCTGACACCGTCACCATTTCTGTAACATGCTCTTGCAGAAGAAAACCATTTTTTCCTGCACTTAATTTAAAATACACAAGTTTAAACACTTGGGCAATGGCTTCCAAAGTAAAACATCTGCATCACTGTTGTGATGGACAAGGCTGCTGTGTTCCTAAATGAGGCTATATTCCATCAAATCACTGTTAGTCAAATGTGTTACAAATAGCTTGCTGAATTGTCATTCATCAGAGTTTCATGGTCAAGCTTTATTAATTTTTTTCCCCAGGAATGTAGGAACTGGAGCATATTGTTGCACATTAGAGGCAGAAATAAAAGATCAATGTTTAAATTCTTTCTCCTGTTCTTTAATTTGACCTAACACAAGACTGAAAGAATGACACATATTTTTCATTTTTACTTTCAAATGTTGATGAAACAACAAATTGAATATAATCCAAATTAAAAAGAAATTACAGTTTACAGCTCAAAATCCTATTCTTAATATTTTCCTTAATTTTTCAGCATTAAAATATGAAACCTGTCACACATCTGAAAGCAGAGCTTTAGAGAAAACAAACTGAATTTGGGCAATGATTAGTAGACTTTTTTTGTATTAGCAAATTATTTATTTACACAGAGATTATATTGGGCTTTGACTGTAAAGGAGTGATGTGTATATGCATGCATACATGCTGAAACCCAGTAAATGGCAGAAATGTTTAAATACTACACAATCAAAGCTTTTTCCACAAACATTTCAGCAGTTTTTCCAGTAAGTTATTGTAGTGTATAGTTTTCTTCTGAAACCACAGAACTGGACCAGCTATTTCTGTGCATTTCTGAAATACCTGTCTCCCAGACACAGGTTTGTAAAATGTAGAACTGGTATAATAGGGTGGCAGTTAGTTAAATTGAAGATCTGCACACAGGATTAATCTGATCATAACAGAACCAGCAGGCTGCAAAACCATATCATCATCCTGGCTTTGCACACACAGTTCTATCTGTGTTCTGCTGTCAGGCTCCTTCCAGTTACTTGCTCCAATTACAGAGCAAACACAGTCCCATACCATACTGGGAAATAGGATCTGTTCATTTTACACTAAATATCTTAATTCCTGACTCCTTTAAAGTAACAGAGCTTTGCCACAGACTTCAGTGGGTCTGAATTTCCTTTCTTTTTTTTCATATTTGGTTTAAAGCTATGTTTGCCTATCAGATGTGTACCTTTTTTTTGGGGGGGGTGGTGGTGTCCTTTCTTTGAATACATAATACTGAATAGATTTTCACTTCTCAAAGTTTAAGCACATGAATAAGTTCAATAATTGAGAGCAATGTATTTTTCATATACATTAGAGAAATTACAATTAATTTGTTCATTAAAGTTCATCTAACTGTTGCTTAATGTCCAGGTTTATTTTAATATAAAATCTTCACTCTGCCTCAAAAAATGCAAGGAAACACAGACACCTGCAAGTTAATCTGCAGATATGAAAGATGTTGTATATGCCTTTGTGAATCATTACCACACAAGCAGTATTCAGAGATTTCAGAGTGTTTGACAGCTCACAGTGCCTCACCATCACCTCATCTCCCTGCCCCTGTGCAGTGCACACAGGAAAGGCAGCACTGCCCCTGCAAGAGTGACGCTCAGCAAGTCTGTGTGCCCAGGTGTAATTATCACAGCAACAACACTGGACCCAACCATCATCACTCCTCACTTCCAACTCCTCAGCTGTTCATTCTCAGTTCTCACGTTAAAAAAGGAAATGTAATGAACTCTCAGTAATGAGCCACAGGCAGCTTATGCCCCAATTAAAGGATGGAGAAGCTCACTTGGTGGCAGAGCCTCGTCCACTCTCTGGTAGCGGCTAACGTCCTGACGCACCGAAGGCAGGGACCTCAAGGGCTGGTGGCCATTGGCTGGAGAACCTGGAACCAAAACACACACACATTTCTTTTTTCAGTCAATGTGGGGAAGCCCTAGAGTTACCTCTAAAGTGAGCAAGCAGTGTTAAAGCTTCTGCAGGACTATGATATTTTAGGATATATCTAACAGTCATCTTTTCTTGGGGTCAAAATAAATTATGCTGACAGCTCTAGGCAAGTGATTCCTCTGGGATGTCCTAGTCCTGGAAACATCACCTCTGGGATGTGCTGCATCCATCTGTGAGCAGCCAAAGTCAGGGCATGGAAACAACCTGTGCCTGAGCCATATCCCAGGACAAAGCTCCACCTGGCCCCATAAACCTTAAGAGTGGGAGGTGGAGCTGTCCACTGTCCTTCCTTGCTGCAGCCAAACTGATCTGCAAAACATGATGCAACATGACACCTAATAAAGAGCATCCCAAATGTCTAGAAAATGCTGTAAAAGTATTTGAAGTGAACGCCAAAATTATTATTTCCAGTCAACAACATGTTTATGAAGGGAGGAAATTTTTGCTTATATATAGCCCTTGGTATGTTATGAAAAAGATGCATTTGGAAACCCGCTTGATTGGATATACTTCAGTCCCTGAAGAAACTGAACAGATTCCATTATTAAAGTTGCTTGGAAACAATTCATTAGGGACACATTTCTACTTTCAGTGATTTTAGTGAGACAGAAAATTCTCAACTGTTAAAATAATTTAAAAATCAATAAGAGTTTTACAGTGTTAACTTAGGTAACACATTTCTCTCCTCCCAAGGTTCCAGTGCACTAGGATCCATCTGTACAGAGAAGGAACTGGGAAAAGGAAAATAAAGAGCCTGAAGTGTACAAAATATTATTACTTTTCCTTTTCCCTTTCTTTTGATTACCGAATTAAAATACATCCAATTTTAAAGTAAACACATTTTGGATATTTCAGGTTTGGATTTTTCATTAAATCAAAAACCTCCAAAAGTGTCTTGAAGAAAGAAATAAATTCAAAAGAACAAAAAAAAAATCTTGAAAGCTAATGAAATTGAGAATTTAAGGATCTTGTTTTCAGGTGCAGTAAGGTCACTCCAGAAAGTGCCTCCTGCAGTTGTTACCTCCAGTAGCTCCTTCAAGCTGTGCCGTGGCACCCTCACAAGCTGCCTGCTCTCCCTCAATTTCTTCATCCTGAGACTGGCTCTGGGCAGCTGCTGCCTGCAGGCTTCTTCTTCTTTGCCAGATTTCTTCTGCTTCCTCTTGGTCCGGCAGTTCACCTGCCTCAGCCTCCTGCGCCTCCTCCTGAGGTAACTGCACCGCAGGCAGAGAACCAGCAGCGCCCGCAGGCTCCTGTGCTTCGGCACCCGGCTCCGCCGCAGCTGCCTCGGGGGCACAGGCTCCCTCCTCCTCCTCCTCCTCCTCCTCCTCCTGGGGGGAGAAGGCCGGGGTCTCGGGAAACCTGGCGCTCTCGCAGGAGGAGCAGCGCATCTCCACGGAGGAGCGCCGCACGGTCGCGCTCTCGTTGCAGGAGCTGTCGGCGCCCTCGGCGTCGCTCTCCCCCTCGGGCCGGGTGCTGGCCTCGCTGACGCTCTCGGTGCGAGCGGGGTCGCTCTGCTCCGTTTCCGACGACAGCTGAGAAGGCTCCGAGCCTTGGTCAATGGACTCCGTCTCGCTGACGCCCCTTCTGCTCCCACCTGCGGCCTCAGCAGCTCCCGGGTCCGCGCTGCCAGGAGGCTGCTCTGCCTCTGCAGGGGCAGGGGACTCGCTGCCAGCCGGCTCCGCTGCGGCCTCCGCCTGAGAGCCCTGCAGGGTCTCGCCTCCTTCCTCCGGAGGTGGAAGCTCTGGGAGAGAATCTTGCTGGTCATCAACTGATGGCAAAGGAGCATCAGAGGCTGAAACCCTTTCACTCTCTGCAGGCCCCGGCATTACCTGATCTGATGAGGAACTTACTTCATTTCTTTCAACGTTTCTGGTAGCACCATTAAGCATTACTAAGCCACCATCATCTTCCAAAGAAGATGGAAAACCCAGGTCTTGATGCAGCTCGTGCTCCTCTTCATCTGAGTCAATGTGAAGCATAGCATTAAGTCTTGTGTCAGTAGGGAAGCTACTCCTCAGTTTTGGGGAGGCTCCTCGTGGACGGTCACCACAGGCAGATGTCCCTGGCCTGGGATGGTTATTGTGTTCTATTGCATCGAGATAGTCATTTAGTGAGTCCTGGCGGCCTCTGGGAGGGGATGATCTTGAACCACCAGAGGTCAGCTCATCCTGGTCTGTCTCCAGAGTCCTACTAGTCCTTAAAGAATGTCTCAGGATTGTGTCTCCAGAAGATTCCTCAAAGACTGGGCCGTTGGAACACACCGTGGATGTATCGTGATGTCCTGCTGGCATGTCCTCATCATCAGAGGGGCTCCCCAAGTCTCCATTTACAGAGTTGGTTCCTAGCAAAGTCCCAACTGTTTCTGGTGAAGCATCTGCAGAGACAGAAAGACTGTAGGTGAAACACAGAGAAGCAAGAACACAGAGTTCATTCTACTTAAATTATATAAAAATACACATCCTTGAAGATGCTTGTTAACTTCAATCAGAAAACTAAGGGAAGAAACTTCAATCAAAGTAACAGAGGCATCTACAGTGTTGGAATAGCAGTTACAGAATTTTCTCTGTATAAGTCTGTATACTCTTTTGTAGGATATAGAAAAGAGGTGTATAGTATGACTTTAAAGATTCCCATCTTCCTTTCAAAAGACAGAGCACTGCCAAGCATACAATGAGAATCACAAGCAGATTCATTTAGAATCTATCCCAGAAAATCAAAAACAATATGCTAAGTGTTGGTGGTTCTTGAACTGCCATGTCCAAGGCAGTACGTGCCATATCTAAATTTTTAATCCCAAAAGAAAAAATCTGTAGTGGGGGGACCATAGACAAATGAGAAAGTATATTATATCATCAACAACAGAAAAGCACATACACAGAAATACAGAGAAACTCCTTCCATACAACTATCTGGAGATCAAGATCATTGACAAATTCTCACCTTCATGAACAGAAGATGTGATTTCCACTTTGAACTGGAGATACCCACTAACATGATCGGCAGGGAGCCTTCTGCCAAGATTATAGCTGACAACCTGGTCTCTGCAAAATCAAAAATATTTGGTTTTTAAAATTTTTGCTGGCTTCATGTTTTCAGTATTTAATTCCTATTATGCTATTAAAATCGGCCACATACTCCAGTTTGCATGGAAAAGAACAAACACTAACAGTGGTGTAAAATACCTTTTGTTAACAGATAAAGCACCCTAAAAAACTATGTTTGATCAATTCCAAATACAGATTGTGCCCCACCAATTCTTATAGATCCCTAAATATCTTAAGATCTAAAGCACTCAAATTGCAAAGGTCCCTCTCTAGGCTAACCTCCTCCTATCCCAAATGCAGTGTATAATTAACAAAACCTTTCTGCCCCCTTGTGGTTTTTACTATGTACAAAAATCACAAATAGTTACTTCATAATTTTTCACATTAAACAAAGCACTTCTATGTTCTGATTTAGTAAAACAATTAATGCTTGAATTTATCCTTAAATACGTTCTTAAGAGTTACTGAATTCAGCGGGGCTCAGACTAGGTTAGACATTTGTATCAGCTTGACACTTTGGATCAGATCCCAGGCTGTACATTTTCATTTAGGCACAACCAGAATTCACAGCCCTAGCTCCCCTCAGCACAGCTGGGACAGCTGAAGGAAGAAGAGGGAGCTACTAAAGTAGTATAAACACCTCTCTTTTACTGAGAGCACTCCTACTGCAAAATAAAACAAGTTATTACTGAAATAAGCTGCAGCAATTTGCATAAACTTTTAGGGGAAAAAAAATAGCCCTGAGTGGACAAGCAGCCTCCCCTCTCCATAATGCTCGATAGTCCAAGTACAAGTCACCATCAAATGTCTGAGGTTTCCAGTTTTTACATAAGTTTTATATTACTCCATGCCATTCGAGAATAGAGGAAGCCATGTCATGAATAATGCCTTTTCTGTATTCAGCTGAATCAATTCTAGATGATTCTCACGCTCATTTATCATGTTGTCCAGGAAATTAAAGCCACAGGCCATTTCATTACACAAATTTGTGAGCTCTGACTACAGCTAAAACTGGGGTAGCATTTATTAAAAGGGGATGATTCTGGATTTCATCTTTTCATTCCTTAAGTATCATCCCTGACATTACCAAAATGATGGTGTTATACCTGCTTGACCAAAAAAAAAAAAAAATGCAAGAGAATTAGCAGTTATAATTGTGTATTTGGTACATTTCTACTTGACATCTACATTAACCATTACTTTACTTTGCAAAACCTTTGGTGAAATATTGTCTATCTTTACAAAAATCTGAAAATGGACAAGTATATTACAGAAGAAGAGGCAAAGATTTAATGTCAGTTCTAACAGCAGTATGGCAAACTATCCAAATACCCATATTCTTAATACAGATTTCTTACACTGCCCCTCCTTTCCTAAGAAGATTTTATATATCAAATATACAGAACTGAAATTCAGAGAAGAAAACAGGAAATGTCTTCCAGATCAATGGTTTGAAGAAACAGAGGTGAGAACTGATGAACACAGAAAATTGGTAATTTCCACAAATCACAGCACCAGGAATCCAGAGCACAAAAACATTTTAGTGTTTAGCAAGGAAATACACACCCTGCACTAGGTTTTAAAATCAGCCTAGATCATGGAGTTATTTTTGAGTTTATAGGAGTGTGCAAATTTATTAGAAAAAGCTGCTTGTTCAACCAATATGTTGAAACTCAATGTGAAGCACTTCCTAGAAAAGTTATATTGTGTATATATCACTGTTCTTGGATACCACTACAAAACAAATGGACAGGCTTTTAAAAGTTCTATGTCAGAAGGTATCATCAAAATTTTAAGCTACTCTTACAATTTTATTCTTCCTTTACTTACCAGTGTAGACACCACTTTGAAAATGTAAAGATGAAAACTGTTTTCAAATTGAATTTGATTTTCTCCCCTTATGCAACCTGTTACTTTGAGGGGAATATCTCTGGAAAAGGATGCCAGTTTGTATAAGTGTGATGACACTGCCATGCCCTTAAGCTTTAAGCTTTAAAGCAGAAAATATGCATTTAATTTCATCATGATTCCTCATGGGCCTAATACTGTGGCTTTTTAAAGTCAATTGAGACACTAACTTTAGCAAACTTTGAGGCAGGGCCTTTAAAAAAGGCATGCACAAGAGGTGAATTTTGAGTCCCATCACTGAGCTATTCATAACAACAGGCAATTTTAATTGTGTAGTGCTAGAAGAACTCTGAAAATAAGGACTCCCAGCCCTGCAGTTCTGGCCAATTCACTGAAGGGATATTACATCTCTGATTAGTGAACTGACAATTAAAAAGACACCAGCTGTACAAGAAGTCAGTCAATTATACCTGCTTGTTCTAAAAGATTTGCACACAACCATGTAGTACTATGAAAATGCCTTGCTTCTTGACTAGCTAGCCAGAGGGTAAGGTTTCTTGTGACTAGCATTTTTTATATAAAGAAATAAGGCTGAAAGAAAAAGACACACACCAACAGAAACGTGGGTACATGTATTCAGGACAGGGCTAGAAACGTTGCCATTTTCCAGTCAGGCAATAAAGCTATTAAAAATTACAATATATTTCTTAGTATAGATGTAGTAAAAATTTGCTCTGAGTAAGCCAAAAAGGCTGCTTTTTGCTCTCAGTATCCTAGATGCTGAGTCCTCCTGCTGAATACAAGCTAGCATTAAGAATGTATTCATTTACCCAATTGCATGTCTCTCCAAAAGTCTCTGAACGGGTATGGTTAACTTCCCAAGGAAGCGCTTGATGATTGGACGACTCTTGGCAAATTTGTCTTTAACCTCAATTTCCAGGACATCTGTTAGAAGTGCAACAAAAGAATATTTCTGGAAGGAAAGAACATATTTGACACCATATCAATACACCTTTATTCAGAAAGAATGTACTTAATTACTACTAATGTGCAGCAAACTCCAAAAGTAATGACTGATGACAGCAGTTTCCACATGGCAAAATAATGTCAACATCATTTATTACAGAATTTTTGCATATGTAACTAGCTTTTTACTGTTCCTCATCCCCTTTCACAGTTTCTTGAAAAGAATTGCTCAGTAAGAAACTGAACTGGATAAAAGCACTTTCAGGGTGTATGTCAGAAAGTAGAACGCCCTGTATCCTACTGCTTGCTTCTATTTCCATAGGGGGAAGCAAGAAGAGAAGGAATCCTGGCTGTACTCTGTCAGGTCCATGCAGGAGGAAGGAAAGAAGTGTCTCAATCCAGGCTGTGCTCAGAAGAATCTCCCTCCCAAAACCATGCTTGGCATTCATGTTTTGTATGCATGACAGGAAGTCAGGAGGGCAATGTGTGTACAGTACATTCAGGAGCAGCATTAGTACAGAAGGAGAATTTTCTATGGAGTTTTGCCCCAACACTGACAAATCTTCCCAGAAAACTCCAAGAGAACCTCTTCCTGCACTTGAGGCCTTTAAACAATATGATGCTACTTTACAGAAGATTTCTTAATGTCTGGTAAAATCATTTTTCCACCTTTCCCTGCAGGGAACATTAACACAGTTACTCTTTTCAGCTTTCATTTTCATGCATTTTGTGAGCACTTCATCTCTTACATCTGTACTGCTCTGTCAAGTCTGCCCAACAATGGCCAAAAGATTCAAATGTGGTACAGGCAAATGTTAAGCAAGCATGTTGGCAGACACACACACATACATACAGTGTGATGATAAATTCCCTTAGGAAAACAGGCTTAGAAACCCAAAATATGTATTTGTCATCTAGATTTTAAAATACTCCAAATAAGCAAGCAAAGCATGGCATAACCTACTCAGAAAAAACAAGGTCATCTGGTTACTCTTTTACTATCTGCCACCTTCATGACCTCTGAGCAAACCACCTGTGCAAAATGCCTAATTCACATGTGGTTAGGTAGCCAAAGATATATTGAACAATGAGCAATAGGAGAAACAGCTCTTCAGTTCAGCTGTAGGCATCAGATAAACATCTTCAAAAAAACCAATTAAACTGGGTCAGGAATAAAATACCTTCCTCATGCTGAGCAACTGTCACAACTGGGTTCCTCTGATAAACAGAACTTGAAATGTGTCACTCTCACTTTGCTATAATATTGCAAATTACTTTGCAGAAAGTATTAGGTGTAAAACAGGATCAATCCTGCACCACTAGGACAGAATATGTAATGGGATCATAACTGCTGTTGTCAGAGTATTGCTAAAAGGAAGATCCAGCAGCTAAAGCAAGTAATACAATGTGTGCACCAGCGAACATTATCTCTTTTCTAATAAGCTTCAAAGCCAAGGAGAACTGGAGGAGGAATAAAAAGAGGGGGGGATAAAAAGGTAGAGACCTGAACTTTGTTTTTTCAAAAGATTTTAGGACTATTCACATCTACCGTCTTTCCCACAACCAAGCACCCTAGGGCAGTGCTAATGCTGGCCCTGCTCAGTTCTGCTTTACTGCTTGTTTGCTTTATGATTTGTGGAAACATTTCCCAAAGCCTACTCAATTTTCATCTTCCCAAAAAATACATTAACGTTCACCACAGTACAGGCTTGGCAGTCCTGAAAGGGCTATGGACGTGTGTCAGCAGTTTCACTTTGCCACATAAACATTTATCTTCAAAAGCACAGACATGGCTCTCCTGCACTCAATGACAGTTGTGGGACTGATCTCCTTCCATGGGATCTGCACAGTTTACCCAATACAAGCACGTTTGGCAAACTTGCAGACTACCAGTTTCCCCCCTTGCTGAGTGGTGCTCTAACACCTTCCTGGGTTTTTCTTCCTACAAGGTGTAGCTTGCAGGAGCTACATCAAAGAGCATCCCTCAGCCTGACAAAATGGAATATTCATCACTTGCTACGCAGCACGAAAACACCATTTCCAAATGAACAGTTGTGCAATCACTGAGCATGAATGCTCATGTAGTGTAACATCTCTTAAAGAGTCTTCTCACAACATATAATCCAACTTTAACTAATTTATTTTTGCAGTTTGAAGAAATCTACGGGGTGGCTAAGTGAGTTCAGCTTTTTTTTAGCAGAGAAGGGAATGAACTGCCAGCAGCTTAAATACCCAGCTTTAATATGCAGACCACAACTGCTTCTATCCACCAACAGGGTTCCTAAAAATACTAAAATTTCTGTGTCATGTTAAATAACTAGCTACAAAATAAGCTCACGGCTTTCAGAGAGTAAGGCCTAATGCACGAGGAGAAAATGCAAGGCTGGTACGCTGCATCAGCTGGCAGCCAGCTCCCAGAAGGGATACATTACCTCTCTGTGCCAAACAGGATTAGTTGTGTTACTGATGATAGTCGACCTTCTTTCCTGGCCATGGTGAGCAAACGTAGGAAATGTACTTTTCTTGCCTGGCTGAATGGACATCTTTAGATAAGGATCAGGGTTGAAGAACATGCCTTTTTTAAGTCCAGCTGCTCTAATATCTAAAAAGCAAAACAAGAAGGAAGGAAAAAGGAACTGAGTAAATTAAAGCTAGTTCACAAAGTAGTGTATTCCTAAAATATTACCCAGGAAATCAATTCACCATAGATTACTAAATAAAGCAACTTAAAAGTACTCACACATTAACTGGATCCAGTGTACAGCAGGAAATCAAGTGTTTTCCCAAAAGAATATAAGGAAGAAAGGTATCAACATCCTCATTTACATTTAAGCCTCCACTTATTTGTAAAATAAAAAGCATAAACTTGTAGCTCACCTACAAATATTTTTCTCAGTAAGGTATCTAAGGTATTTCCACTCAAAGAAAAAAAAGAAACCCCAACAGAAACAGCCCAAAATTAATCACATAGCCCTTGTTTTGTTTCTGGGTGAGGAGAGAAGATAAAAAACTTTATGGGAGGTAATGCAGTGAAAAGACACTTTCCAAAAGTTCAGTCTTTGATAAATGTAACTTTCCAAGTCTGCTGTGGACTATGATGCAATTTTCTCCCAACAGAGCAGATAATCCACCTCACATAAAAGGAGGCAAAGTCTTCTGAAAAGGCTTCTTTTTTCCTAGGGAAGCCTCAGTACTGCTGCCCTCACAACTTACAACAATAAATAATAATTTCCTCAGGAGCATATTGTCATGACTAAGGACTTCAATGACAGTGCAAGCTTCAGCAACAAGAAAAATAAAGAGGTACTTTTTAATATAATATTCTATTTTAAACTTAACTGTAAAATATTTCTCTGTTTCTCTGTAGGTTTGCTGAAGCACAAGATTTTTCTTTTTCCATTAAGTACAGCAGTATGCTGCATGCAGCAATGCCACTGGCACATACAGTTTAGACATCCAGCAGAATTCACTGCTCTAAAATTAAATGCCATGCCTGTGCATTTGGTAAAAAAAAAAAAGAATCCTACCCAAAATTCAGAATTAAGCCATACAGCAGAAACATGATGAAATAGAGTCATGTGTAAATGAACAACTCAAAAACATTACAGGACACATGTCACAAGTCTATCAGTCAAAATTATTTCATGGGACTCCTCAGGCAGAATCACAACTGTCTATTAAACAAAACAGGTTTTTCAGAACTCACAAAGCAATTACTTGTATAGTCCACTCTGTGAGTCTGTAGAACCTATCAGCTCTATCTCAGGTCACTGCTGAAAGGCCACTTCAAAAAGCAGTGCATTTTTTCTGCTCTACCTTTACAATCTCTGCACGTTTTATTATCAGCTCTTCAATATTCAGAAGTGAATTTCATCTGCCTTTGCTCAAGCTGAATATGCTTCTGTCTCACACAGGATTTCCCTGGAATAAAGTGCTAATCAAAACAAGTGAAGCTGGTAGACTGCACCCCTACAGCTATTTCACTGTAGTGACAGCTTAGCTCTGTTACAAGTGAATTTTTTTCCCTTTCTAAATCACCATTCAGCTATTGCTTTTTTCAAAGTGATGGAGCCAGACTGCATTTTAGTTACAAGTTATGCTTTCCACTCTTCAATCAGAGAGGAGCTGTCCCTTGTGCAAACTGGAAATTTCCCTAAATTTTTCACGCTGGGATATATCAAATCCATTTCTTTCACTCCTGGAGATCCATGATTATGGCTGGTTTTCAACAAACAGAAGTCCTAAAGAAATGACATCTTTCAAGCCACTAGAGTGTGCTCCTACAGAGGCTAATGAAGAAAAACATTCCATCTTTGATGTTATTTAGAACAGAAACTTACATTTTTTTAAACAATAATTTGTAAAAGACAGAAGCATTGGTTTTTACCTGATAGGGTAAAGCTGACCAACTTCCTAGAGTGCTGAGCTCCAGAAGCACCTTCATCTGTGCCTTCTACTCCCATCTGAAGAGGAGGGAAAAAAAGAAATATACCACAGAAGTTTTCATCTGCTTTGTACATGCCTGAGGATGATAACACAATTTTAAGGTACTATGCTAGGGAAGGAGCTGCCTTATCACCACAGACAGCCTCAACCACAGCGTTAGTTTACAGCAAAATATCTGTTATTTGTCACACAGTGCTAATATATCAGTAGCCCAAATCTTCCAAACAGAACATGTACAGCCTAACACACATGCAGACAATATTAATCAGAGAAAACCTTTATCTTTTACAGCTTTCCCTTTTGTAAAATAACAAACAACAGCATGGATTTGTAATACACATCAAAGCACTGAGCTGTCCAGTGACAGCACATGTAACTTTTGTCACTTTCCACAAATAGATAATTTAGTGTGCAACAAAACAAAACAAAAAAAAAGGCAGAGATCAAAGAGAGACTAAAAAAGCTTTCAGCTCTATTAACAAAAGCTCCTTTTAAACAGAAAAGCGCATCAGACATCTAAATATAAATGTGGTCTAAAAGCTTATGCTGCACAGATTCTTGAGGTTTGGTTTCTACTGAAATCCTTCATTAGGTAAAGCACCACTTCAGAATAAAAGTTTCTCCTGTATTAATGTCTGTCTCTTTCAACTAGCAGAAGGATTTGTCTTTCAAGACAGAGGAGATGTGCATCCAGCTGAATAATCTATCACAGAGACATCAATGGAGAGAGATCTCTGAAGACAAATGGCTCCTTGGGCAGGCACTGCACCCACTCCCAGTCAGGAGAGGTGACACAGAAAAAGTCTGAGCCAAACACAGTGCTGAGGATTAATGCCAGTGATAGAACAGGGTCTGATCTATTGAAAGATGCAAATCAGCTGAATAAAAATGGGCACACCTGTGAGTGTAGATGAAGAATGGGAGGCAGCCCTGAGCAGCTGAGCAGTGGTTTGAAGTCACCAGATGGATAAATGACTCTGGAGCTGCAGCAGCCACAGGGAAGCTGCTTTGCATTCAACAAACACATAGTCATTCCTTTTTATACTGCTTTAAGCTACTTAATAATATCATTTCAAATACTTCCCACTATGATCAGCAAGTACATTGGGATTTCATTGGAATTAGCAAACATGTGGATTTCTCCAGCCATGATGTTGGGGCCTGGCATCCCCGTGGGCCTCAGCAGTCTTGTCAGGGGACACACTGTGCCAGCAGGCACTGCCACTCGCCAGCCAGTCCATTCCCTTCCCTCACTGCTGCCTTCATGGGCACTGCCCACCTCTCAGGGCAAGACAAGTCTCACCAGAGTGCTCAGAACTATCCCTTTTCCACCCAGCATGACATTATTATGCCAGTGATTTTATACGGATGCCTAAGTAGTGACAGGTGGTAGCAAAATTCTGAAGGCATCAAAAGCAATGGGTTAATTCCATTAATTATCAGAGGATGGATCAGTGTCCCCTTGTCTACAGACAGATACCATGGAAGCAGAGAGAGTGATCCCACTGTGATAGCAATGCTGTCCAGGCAATGCCACAGGAATGCTGTGTATTCCAGTTTCCTCTTTTAGGCTCCTTTCAGCACACACTGTTTTCCCTATTAAAAATGTTAGTCATCAACAAAAAGGCCTTCCCCATTCTATACCTGTTTTTCTGCTACAAGTTGGACTCCATTCAAATAATATTTTTATTGCTAACTTCACGTTATAGAAAACAGAATTTGCCGACAATTCAGCTACAGTAACATGAACGCTGACAGTGTTCCCTAGCACTTCCATGACTTTTCTATACAACCTCTTCCTCGTTCCATTATGATCTAAAAAGAAGTTTCAATTCTTCTGCCCCAAGTGAAAAAATTCATCCCATCACACACCCAGAGTTTTGCAGCACAAAGCTCATGTAATCTGGTGTAACACAGTGTTTCTAAATGCTCCATCAGATCTTCTATCTCCTCTGAGCCAAAGTAACACAATAGAATGTTAGCTGCTTATCCAAAAATATGATGGACTGAAATACCTGGTGTGATACACCATCAGTATGAAAAAATCCAGTGAGCAAGGAATTTATTGCACCATAAAAAAGGGGAGTGAGCACACCATGACTCTTACCACTTCCTCACACAGCATTTCTCTAAGAAAAGACAGAACCAGTACCAAAAGAACCCAGTGGTCTCTATTGCACAGTGCTTAAGATCAACACCAAAACCATGGAAATGCAGTGAAGTTTTAATGTTTAACAACAGGTTTACTTACACATAACTAACCCAGTATGACATTTTTAGGAAGTATAATCTGAACTGTCATACAACATTCTCATCAGGAAAAGTAACAGCTCTCTATTTCTGGAAGTCTGCACTGTTAATGCAAACAAAAATGTTTATATAAAATTACCCCTTCTAGCAGGTGTGTGAATTCTGTACAATACCCAGGACCCTGCATTACCTTTCAAAGGAAAGAAATTTAAACAGCAAAAACTGGTATAAGCCTTCAATAATTACCATAACTCTCAAAGACAGCCCTCCAGGTAACTACCAAGTCATTAAATGCACAGTTAGATGATAGATGTTCAGATGTCCTTTTGTTCAATGAATCCCAAAACTACTGGTGGATAACATGATAAGGTCAAGAAAATACAAAAGTTCAGGTGGTTTCTCCACTCAGTATAATCACTCTGCTTCTCAGTAATGATCTAGTGCAGCACTCAGCCCATTATAAGGGTTATTCTGAGATGCATTTTTTCCTCTTGCTCAAAATCAGACTACTTGTCTTTAGTTTATAAATTGATTAAAGACAGTAGCTGGCAGGCTCATTAACTATGACACATTTTCTCCTGTAAAGTATCGAGTGTGTATGCATCTGTGAAACTGTTACTCATGGTGAGATCTGACAATTAAATGATGCTACCACCTAGGTTTGTAATGCTAAGAGAAAACCCACACACATTTGGTATATTGAGATACAAAGTCTAGTACAGCACATTTAGGGTCAGATAACCATAGCATGTTGTGTATCTAATACACAACACTGCAAAAGCACAAGTTCAGAATAAATGCTATGCAGTCTGAGTAATTTCTGCTTTACTGTATCCTCAACACTGCAGTTGTCAGGACACCACCCTGACACTTGTGATCTTAAATATTTGGCAGCTAACAACAACAAATCAAATGCACTGTGAAACTTGCTGAAGCTTAGCTGCAGAACTAACCTGATAGATAAATCACTTGCAGCAAAAGCACCATGGTACAAGTTTGGAAGCCTTTTCTGCTACTGCTTAACAACTATTCCACTGCTACATAAACAACCAAAGAAACTCTTCTAAAACTTAAACAAGTCTCATAACACAAATGCAGTAAGACAATACTTCTTGGTAATCAGGGAATTACTAAATTTCAATGGTATATGAACACTGAAAGAATTCAGTAAGTTTTGCAAGAGCAGAGTTTTTCCAGTTTAATTCATACTAAGAATTGCCATTTCTGCAACAGTTTCATACTGAATATTAGGAAATATTTAAGAAATAGGAAGAAGTGGAGACTCTGGACATGGTTTCAGTTATATAATCATGTGAAAAATTCCTATTATGGTGTTAAATTACAGAAAACTATAAGTAGCAAAAAACTGAATGCAAGCAAAGTCAAATTCTTAGCATAAAAAACTTCAGTTAATCCCTGACTTTTTACTGTTATTTTATTATGAGCAATACAAAACCATGAAAATCACTTTCCAGTTTTCATAGTTTTGTAAGACAGCACTTCTTTTTTTTGTTGTTTATAATTGCTGTCAATAGTAAAAGTAGGAGATATTGATGGGTTGGTCTGGCAGTTAATACTGTCATTACTACTATCATTTTATAAAACCTGTCAATAAATCATCAAATACAAATACAATGAACAAAAAGGCTAAACTCACCATCACAGCAGGGTTTTTCACAGTGATACATGGAGTAGTAGCTCTGAGGGCTCCACTAACACCATGGTAGTATTTAAAACAGATCTTTATTTCAGCTGAAAAGAAAACAAAAACCACATTAAACACTTCATGACTGACCCTAGGCAAAAGAGACACAACAAAAGGGTCCAGCTTTCAGTGACCTATCTTCAGAAACACTCTAACAGGAAATTAAAAATAGAGCTGCTGGTTATATCCTTGTTGTGTGTTGGGTCATTCTGTTACTTAACAGACAAAAATTATAACTTACCTAATTCTGCAACTTGTATTTCTGCTACTGTATCATCAGCCCTGAAAAAGGCACATAAGACATCTGCCACTAGGATGATTTTGTAGCACTTCGGAAGAACGTGACACATATGTGAAGGAAGCTGGAATCACTTTATATATCAGAACACAGGAAAGGTAAATGTTGAACCATGTTTCTGGTCCCACTGATTAAAGTTTTGTTTGCTAAAGTGCATTTGCTGCAAACAAAAGAGTATTATGTTTAACTGAAGCCTGACCTCCCTTGTAGTTCCTCTGCATTCTTCCAACCAAGCAGAACAGCTATAATTATGGCTGCCCTTGATCCTCTGGGATTTTCCCTATCTGGAACAATGTCTGTTTTCCTTCTCCATCGGGAAAACTCTTCTGTGTAAGGCTGGTGAGGGTTTTACCTCTGGGTACAGAGATGGCCACAGGCAGACAGCAATGGCCAAAGGCAGGCAGGAATTACAGCAGCCAGTTCAGACACAGGATGTGTAGGAAAGTCTTGGCAGTTCAATTCCTCTGCTTGGTTTAACAATATGTCAGTAGTCCTGAAGTACAAAACCCAAGTTTGGTGTATGATTTTGAGACATATATGGCCTGATTCCTTGAGGGTTGAGGTACCCACTTATCCCTACTCAGAAACCCACTCTGCAAGCCTGCTCAGCCAAAAAGGATTATTTATTTTTAACTTTGCTGCAGTTACATATCAACATTTATTTACTATCTTCCTCCCAGAACAAAGAGGAGACACCTCAGAACAACTCTTCAAAGGAAAGTGTCTGGCTGACAGTGCCTCCAGGGAATCAGGAGGTGGAGAAGCTGCTGAGCCCACTTCCTCCTCCTCACAGATGAGTTCACAAACACAGACAAAACATGCTCTATTTACCACAAGCTTTACAGCAAAATTCAAAATGCAGACAGGATTTCTAATCACCTACAAAGGTTTATGAGACTTAAAACTCATCAGGCAGGACGATGGGTTAGTTTCCTCCTGAACTGAGCAATTCTGCTTACTTACCAACAATGCTTATACCCAGGACTCACAAGAATTTCTAGCTCACATAAAATCAGAGGTTCAGCACTTGCAAAATTTGGGAGGATTTATACCAAGTACTGGACTCTCCACATTATAAAATGCACATATTAAGTAACAAGAACTCAAGTATGAGCATTTCCTATTCACACTGAGAACATAAAGACAGTGTACTACTCCAACCAAAACTTCCAATTTCCAGCTATATTGCCTGCTTTTATTGCATCGTTTACTTTTATTGCAACCTGAGCTTAATTTTTCTGAGAGTTACTGGAGCTACTGTTTATCCAGTCTGTTGTGACTATCTTCTGTCAATTCATCACTTTCAAACAAAATCTAGCAATAGAAAGGTTACCCAGCTGCTGGTTCTATCCACAGACAATCCATAATGTGATGGGGGACAAACACTGTGACTACACTGACAGGTACATTTATCTAAAGGCTGAAATGCAATACTACAAGTTTTGCATCCTCATATTTCTTTCTCTCAATGACTTCTATGAGCATACAGTACTTTTCAATACCTGTATACGGCTGGTGATAGAAAAATGCTTGATTCAAGAAATGGATCTGACATTCCCTTTCAGATACACTAAATTAAAAAAAAATACAATCTAACAAACAAAATACCAAACTTCAGGACTTATTGCTAGAAATAATTAGTAAAAGCAGAGCATTTAAAAACATGACAATGAGACTTCTTCTCCCACTTGCCAGCAGAAGCAACACTGATTCAGTTTGGGCGTTATACAGCACTGCATTCACACATGCATTTAGAGAAATGGCAGATCAGCTGTTAGCACTGTGTCAGTGGGATTAATACAAGAGAAGCTGTGCTTGAAATTCAGCACAAAATTGAAAAATGGGCTACCCACGATAGGCATGCAGATGTTAGCAAAATGAGCATGGATTGGCAAGACTGGATCTTATACACAGCAACAATACAAACACTTCATAGGGTAAGAGACACCAAAGTGGTTTTTTTCTTGGCTAATAACGCTAGAAACTGCAGTTAATGTAAACAGAAGAAGAGATCTCAGAGGAATCCTGTAAGTTCAAAGCAGCTAAGGATGTAGCTTTTTGGCATGTCTTGTGTGGTGCTATCAGAAAAAAAATCTTGATTAGAAGAGGTTTTTCTTGATGACTGATGGATTCCTGACTTCTAAATCTATTGAAAACAAGTATCTGTGGCTGATCTGATAGTTACAGGTGGTGTGCTTGTTCTAAGGCAGCAGTAAGTCCAATTATCTGCAAACAGGACTTCAGTATTTTGAAAAATTAGTTCAATATCATATTAACACACAGGTTTCCTCTGAACTATTCCCTATTCTAATGCACTTTAGCATGTGTTACCTACAGAGTTTCCCAGTTTCTTTCATTTCTCCTGTCACCTTGTTTTTATGTGTTGCCTTCAGGGGGAAACTGGCACTTCTCTTTTTTCTTTCCTATTTATTCTTTCTCAACAGGTTAATGAGATTGCTTTGCATGGGATCCCTAATGAAAACATTAAGAGCAGTAAACCCAGCAAAGGACATACATCTGTACCTGACCACAGAATCATTTGCTGTATCATTAAAGCAAATAAGATGTTTCAGAACACAAAACAATTTTCATTCATGGGAAAAATTAATGTACTTTTGATACTACATGTGTCCTTTTATAATTGACATTCCTGCAGACATACAGACCACAATAAATTCCTTCTTTAATTAAAAATAAGCCAAAAATTAAATTGGGGGGATTTATGATTCTTTCAAAGCTATCACATGGCCATATAAAAAGTGATATATATGTTAATTAATCTGACAACTCTGTGAAACCATATTCCCCTTCTTTTAAAGCTAATAGCTGTTACTATGTCATAACCATAGTCTTAGAGCTCTAGTACACAAAACTGTTGGAATCGGTAAAGGTTTCTGGGACTCAAACATTGACATTTGAATTTCAGAAGAACACCTGCATGAAATTATAGTGCTGTTACCTCTATGGACCATATACTTTTGCCTCTTCAGTAATAAAGGGATCAGCTTACACTAAATAACAGCTTGGGTTTAAAACATCACTAATTCCCCAAAGTTCCTCACTAACTACTTTTTTACTGCCTTCAATACTTTACCTTTGCCCATCAAAAGAATGCTTTAATAAAAGACAGATACTAAGAATACATAAATACATGAGCATAATCCTTGGAGAATGCATTCCTTCTGGGAGACAGATAATGCAGGAAAGCAACTGTGTTTGCTGTGAGAACAACTTGCTCCAGACAGACCCTAGTCAAACAAAACACCTGTATTAGAGGTGGAACCATCTCCACTGAGAAGGGATAAGCAGATACCTCTCAAAAAAGAAGTCAAATCTAAGTTGGGTTACAACAGAACAGTCTCTAGAGCAAAACAGTGCTCCTGGTTCACTGTATGGAACCTGCACAGCAGCTGAAACTTCCTGGCCACTGCAGCTGAGTGCCCAGAAGGTACTTGGGCTGAATCCATGGCTCTCTGCAGACAGAAACATATGTCCTCCAACAGTCACTGAGGAAAAAGCTGACAGAACAGTAACTCATTGAAAAAATATGAGAGCATGTTCTGCAAAACTTATTTAAGAAAACTAGAACAAATGAAGTCACTCACATTCATGCTTTACAAAGCTATAAAGGGAGATGCAATCCATGAAAAAGCTACAGATTTAAATCCTATTTTTTCCCATCTGAACCTGACAGACAACTGCAGAAATTTAGCAGTGCTACGTATGTCCTGCCTGTTGAACTTTTCTGTAGTGTGACAGTTCAGTGAATTCAACATTTCTGTTTGGACATTTAGCATTCTCTTCTCTGCATCACTTTCAGCATGTGCATTTTTGATTACTTCCTACTGGGCAGTAGCAAACAAGCAGCAGAATGCAAGGGCCAAAGCTGGCAGCCCTCAGGTACTTGCCATCTCTTTCAGCAGGTGTATCCCAGACTTTATTTTACAGGAACATTAGGCAGACCACCTACAAAGTGACTTACAGAAAGCTTTTTAGCTAAAGTAGGATCAATAACAGAAAATGTTTATGTCCCACTGGTCTTTCCATCTAACCTGCTTCAAAGGGAATGTGGACAAATGCTTGTTCAGGTAACAGAGCATCCCTATCCCTACCTGCCCCACTCACTTTGCTGCCAACAGAGATTCTTATTTAATAATAGTCATGAGAACTATTATGCTCCAGTTTGGCAAAGTAACTATAATCTAACCTTTAAAACAAAACACTGGGGTATTATGTGCATAAGGAAGTCAACAAAGCCTGCCACAAATGTAAAAAATACAAGACTTGATCCTGTTTCAGTTATTTTTGATGCTCAAAAATAGCTGTTGAGACAACATAAAAAACCAGCACAAGAATAATAGAAGTATTTCTAACTCAGTGAATATGTCTATAAATAGAGTAGGGACAATAACCATGAGTCCCCAGACAGACCACTGAAAGGGCACTGGTTGCAGGGCACTGCACAGATGAATGTTCCAGGCTCAGAACAATTCCATGTGAGAAAACCATGACCTTTACAGAATTTAACTGGTAAAATTCTGAATGGTAAAAATATAAAGATTGGATACAAGTAATGAACAAAATTCATAGAACATTCATTAACATTGACCATTATGGCCAAAACCATTACAAAAAATAAACTCTGTTCATACTTCTAGTTACAAGTAGCCCTTAAAAGATAAAAGTATCTGAAGTTCAATTATTAAGCTGGTATTTTTTTTCCTTCGATATCTATCAGCTTTTAACAAAGAAAAAGAGAGCTGGAAGTCTGCTTTGCTAGCCATAAAGTAAGGCATTTCAGTCTGAATATTTTTGCAAAAGTTATAATTTCATGGAAATAGGAACTGAATACCAAGAACTCCACATAAAACCTCACTTTTAACATGGTACCAGTGTAATGCAACCACATACATTACCATGTCTTCTGAATATATCTCTTAGTATACTCATGTTCTTACTCATGGGGGATGAACAGATTGAGACCTGCCCTGCTGAGGGCTTGGGGACAGCTGGTGGAAGGGAGGCTGGCCATGACTCAGCCATGGGCACTCCCAGCCCAGAAAGCCAAACCTGCCCTGGGCTGCATCCAAAGCCCCGTGGGCAGCAGGGCAAGGCAAGGCAGGGGATTCTGTCCCTCTGCTCTGAGATCCCACCTGGAACCCTGCATCAGCTCTGGGGCCAGCACAGGAGGGACAGGGACCTGGTGGAGTGACTCCAGAGGGGGCCACCAAGAGATTGGAAGAATGGAGGACCTCTCTTACGAAGACAGGCTGAGAGAGTTGGGTTTGCTCAGGAGAAGAAAAAGCTCTGAAGAGAACTCACTGCAGCCTTTCAGTACTTGAAGGGAGCTTATCAGAAAGATAGGGACAGATTTTTTACCAGGTACAGTGGATAATGGTTTTAAACTAAAATAGGGTAGATTCAGACTAGACATAAGGATGAAACTTCATACAGTGAGGGTACTGAAATGCAGGCATATGTTGCCCAGAGGGGTGGTAGGTGCCCAGTCCCTGGAAGCACTCAACATCAGGTTGGATAGGGATCTGAGCAACCTGACCTATCAAAGAGGCCCCTTTGCAGGGGGGCTGGACTAGAGACCTTTAAAGGTCCCTTCCAACTCCAACTATTCTGTGATTCTATGGCACAAATGAAATTTTAGTTCAAAACACACTGCATCTGTGCAGTCACTGCATCCAAGTATCGCAGTGTGGCACCAGAAGTAATTTAACCACAGAAGTCCCAGGGGAGATTTGGAAATTATTGATGTGACAAGACTGGCAGTCTCTGGATGAATCCCAACAGCTGCCACTGTGGATTATTGCTCACAGCATCAAGCCATAGCACTGCTAAAGAAAATATATGCAAATCAATGTATTTCTATTCTACTGACAGTAATGACTATGACATCAAACGGTATAAATAACAACAAAGGTAGGTAAAGTAGGTGAAGGTGTTTCTTGTGGACACTGTAATTAACACTCATGGGACCAAAACTACAACTTATAAATACAAGGCCAATACAATCTCAAAGCAGGCTCTCAGCCTAAACCCACGTTAATAAACCAGGCAGGACCATGGCAGAGAATCAAGAGTGAGCACATGCCCATCCACAGTGCTGAGCTGTAACCACCCCCTGGTTTACCTACTGGAATATGTACAGCTTTTCACTTCTGGGCACACTGCACATGGAAGTGCATAAGCACCAGTTCCCTGCTGCATGGCAGTGACTGTCCTATGCTGATCTCCCTGCCATGGCATCTCCAGCATGACCTGTCCTCCTCTGTACTGCAGAAACCTGACTTGGGAGCTGCAGATTATGAATGAGCAGCAGCTGATACCAGCTAGTCCCAAATAAATCTCAGGCTTCTTCTCACGTGTTTTTTCTATCACCAGCCTTCCTATGGATCATTTCACTCCATCTTTCTGTTACCTCTGTTCTCCATATGGAATACCATCACCATGCCCCAAAGGGTATTGTGCTTCCATCCAAAGCTCACAGACAGCCATACCCAGAGAAACACTTGCCATCTGAAATCATTTCTGGGGCAACTGAAACCTCTCTTGCACCGGAGAATAAAGGCCCAATGTACTTAGAAACCTGAACTTAGCCTGATGCCATGCTAAATACCAGATGACCATACTAAATGCAAAAGCATTAAGCTGTGTTGCACTTTCCCACTACTGCTACCTGTTTAGGATAATACTCCTTGAACTTGTTTCCTTTTACAGGAGGGTGGAAATTGTAGAGCTGGGTTTAGCAATCCTTCTGTAGTTTACACACCAAAAAAAACCTGAAGGAGCCATCCAGCGAGTGAGTCATTGTTTTCTTCACTCACATTTTAGCAAGTCTCAGAGCAGGATGTTTGAAAGCCACCTCTGCTATGTGAGGAAACAGCATATCAGGTATATTGATCCTCAAACTCACCTTCTTGAATGTCTAAAATGACTGAGTTCCCTTTCATGCCTACAAAGCATTTTTGCTCCTTCCCCAGGGAAAACCAAGAGGAACAAACACCTGCCTCTGTACTGGCTGGCTCTGCAGTTCAGAGCCACTCACACTGTCTCAAGGTGACATCTTAAGGACACTGGCTGTTTGTGATGGTGAGCTGGACCTGGTATTTTGCAAATATTTTCCTTCTCCTCTGCATAATATTTCCTCCCTCCCCTTCCTCAGTCACTCCCCTCAGAGGCTGCTTGTTTTTCTGGAATACATTAAGTTCATTTCTCTTTATTTCACTGTTGATTCCTTTGATCCTCCCTTCCAGGGCAGAGCCTACAGAATTTTTGTGTTGATTTTTGTCCGAGGCAAATAGAGTTTTCTTTGATCATCCTTGTTTTGCTAATTTTGGATGCTTTGAGGGGAATTAATGTCTGTTTTCAGTACCAAGAGGAAACTCTCCCCTCCCTTCTTTCTGCAGGTTGCTTGATCTGAATAGAGCAGATGGCAAACTATGCCTTTACATGTTACTTTCTTGGAAAAATAGGAGATATTGAATCCCCAGGGAAGGATTTTTAAGATGAATAAATTAAGTGATCTTAACACTGAGCTACAAGACTCCAGACACACAGTAATGTGAAATTCAGAAAAATGTTTATCCAAGTCTACCTTTAAACATAAGCACAAATTTGAGAGACCTTGGTGAAACTATAAATAAGTTTATAATTATGCTCATGGAAAAAGATTCCCAAACTGAGGCATAAAATGTTTTTCTTAAAAGATACAAATCTTTTTGCAGAAAGAGTCCAAGGCCTAACCCAGCTGACTGACTAACATTAATGCAATTAAAATGGAAATACTCCTTCTGCATGAGATTTGTTTGCATATGGCTCATTAGCAATGCTATAATTCTCTGTACTTCACCCTCCAGAGATATTACTGGTGAACACATACATAATGTCCCTAGGCTGTGACACTGCCAGGGAAAACCCACATCCAGAGTCTTTGGTTTAAGTGCATGCTGACTGAACACACAACTCATTATCCAACATTAGCGACTTACATTCCCTTTCTTCCCAAAACAACATGACAACTTTAGGCCACTTTTGAGTGTAAATCCTAAAGGATTATTGTAGTTACTTAGCATAAGTCTGTTAATGAGCATCATCATTGCCAGAGCAGGTTCAATGTTTCTCAGGCTTGCAGAACATTTCCTTCCTCTCCTTGAGTACAGGTAGAGCAGGAACCTGCAATCATGCAGGTGTCACAGCATAGGGCAGGGAACCTGCAATCATGTAGGTATCACAGTATATAGGTGGCAATTAAGTACTGTTCTCCTCTACTTGGTACTTGGTGAGGAATACTGTGTCTAGTTTTGGGTCCCTTGGTTTAAGAGCAAAGAGAAATTGGAGAGTGAAGAGCAGAGGGCAACAAAAGTGATTGGGATGGATAAAATGTGACATATGAGAAGAGGCTAAAGGAGCTGGCCCTGTTTAGTCTGGTGAAGAGGAGTTAAAGGCAAGACAAATGTTACTATCTCTACTCTTTCCAGTTCTATCAGAGATTTTAAAAGGGGCAATGGCCCCAAATTTAAGCTATAGCCATTCTTACTGGATGTCACAGAAATCTTTTTAGCTGTAACAATACTGCAGCACTAAAACAAGTTACCTACAGCATCCACAAATCTTTGTCCTTGAAACCTTCCAATAAAAACCACGCTTGAGCAGGTCAAATATTGGTCCCAGCTGAGAGCAGATTGGATGCAACGAGTATTCCTGAGCTGTGGCTAGTCTCCAATTGAGTTTAGACTGATCCATTTACACATTTGGTTCATGCTGGTCCCCCAGACGCTGCCCCCCTTATGGATCTGCTGCTTCAAACATGCAGGGATACTGGTAACAGTCTGCTGAATGTCATTACTGTGAGGAGCAAATATGATAAACCCCATGCACCATGACCTGTACCTCATGTATTCTACCTCACAGCAAATATGTTTCTAAATATAAGAAATATACAACTGGAGAGCTCTTTCCCAAATGTGGGAAACAATGGTGGACTAAAGCATCAGAAATAGCTTAAATTTAATAATCTGGCACGTGTTTACTGGAAATGTTAGACTCCTCATTTGTCTCTCCCTCTTGCTGTGACAGGGGCATCACGTGCAGTGCTAGACTGAGAGACAAATCATATCTCCACCACAACAGAAGAAGGAGGGTAACAGGGGAGCTAAGTTTGGCACAGGCTGGGCAGTGCCAGGTCTGCAGGGGGTGGTAAGGACCCCACAGCACAGCTCTTCCCACACCCAGCCTGGCGCTGCACCACAGCCACAGCGCGGTTGTACCTGGAGGGCGCAGCCACCTGCTGCGTTTGCCCCGGCTGGGACCTACTGAGCTGAGGAATAGAAAACAAATGGAAAAGAGCAGCTGCCTGTAGTTGCATCAGTGTTGCTTCAACACCTGTAAGTTACAATGAAAAACCTTGCTGAGCAAACATGGTCACAGACCTCTCGTTTAAAAAGTGGAATCAGAAATTTGGTAAAGTGTTTCAGTGCAGTTTTTGACCTCTCACTAGAAACACCAGTGTCACTAGTGACATATTTATCTACCATACCATGTGCTATAGCAACATATGCTCATAAACACTCCCTTTTACAGTTCTCAGCTGCTGCACAATTGCTTGTCTCTTGTTCATTGTATGGCAGCAGAGGTCCTTGTTAGTGAAGCTCACCATGACTGAAGAACACACATCCTGCACTTCCTATCAGCTGACTGTGATGTGCAGTTAGTTGCAAACTGCAAAAGTCAGCTGCAGCTGATTAAACTAGTAGTACTTGAAGCATTAGTTTGGGTTACTCACATGAAATGGAAATATTTTTCAAGAGCCTCACCTCAATACACTATGGAGCAACACATAACCAGCTAAAAGATACAAACATCCCTGAAGGAGTTCATGTACAAGAAAGATGAGGCAATGAACTTTACCAATAGACATTTTAATCTGCCTTAATATACCAGTGTCTTTGGCACCAGGGATGTTAATTATCTTTATTATTTTCTTGAGCATTCTCTTCAGTTCAATCATTGTAATGTAATGAACTCCTAAAATGGAATTTAATTTTATCCTATTCAGGCCCTTTTTCTTTTCTTTTTTTTTTTTTTTTTTTTGAGAAGTATGCTGTGTAGCACATAGGGCAACTTGGCAAGATTCAATGATGAGTTCTAGAAATAGGGAGCATTAATATTTATTTTTAGTAGAGGGTATACAACACCTCTTAAAATACATGTATTACAATTCTATCAGTTAATTGGAATAAAAATTTCTGCCAAGACCTACAGTAAGCAGCACTGCAGCGTTTTACTTCACTGCAGTGAAGTAAGGAGTGGGAGTATTTTTATTTTTTTTTTAACTTATGAAAGAGGATTCATTACTGTGAGGCTAAACAGGTGGTAGAGCAACTCAGAGCTCTTCTGGGACTGATTGCCACTTTGATGCTTGGCACATCAGAGTTTCCAGCAAGCTCTGATACAACATCCTACGATTAGAACCTCCGTTTCTTTAGGATCATATGCTTTATATGGTAGGATAGCACAGCTTCATCAAAAAGCCATAAAAAACCAACAAAGAAAAAAACCCAGCCCACAGCAGAGTAGTTCAGCTTCCTATAAACCCTGCTTATCTGAGGGAGTGGTGTAGCTCTTCAATTCGAAGCTTGACTACCACACAGTTCAACTGAAGGCTTTTTATTTCACTCACAAAAAGACTCTCAGTATTTCCAAACTGCCCAGTGGATTTTCCAGCTCAACAAATCTTCAGCTGAGAAATTCTGATGCAACAGAACAGGACACTGGCACTTCCTAGAGTCAAATCCAACCTTCCCACTAACAAACACATCAGCAAGCACTATTAGCTTACTACCTTTTCCTTCACACACACTTACCATTAATATTTGGCCAGCTGAAATTTGGAACTTCTGTGGGAAGGGACTTCATCTTTCCATGTGTATATACTACATCACACCACACAAGGCAACTCTTTCCTCGCTTAAAGTGAAATGTGCTGTCTAAGAACATCACTAGAACACAAATGTACCTCTAAGCTCAACTCTGTTTTTATGGCGCCCAGCAAACGCGCTGGAAAATGCTCCCCCCGAGAGCAATACAATCAATTCCCCTGTTTCATCAGAGGGACTTATGAAATGGGTATCAAATGCCACCCTGCTGACCTGCCTTGGAATATGCACTGCATAAATAGGTACTCACATTCCATAAAGTAGGGGCCAGGTTCAATGCGCCACACAATTTGTCCTTTTTGCGTGCCAGTCACTCCTCGATTCTTGGAATCCCAGAAATTGGCTGGAGAGTTCTCATCTGAAGGAGGGAAGACAAAAAATAATTTCAGCAAGCAGTATTTAAAATAGAAGTTTTCTTGGCTTTCTGTTCCAAGAGGCCCAAATACAAAAAATTACTGTATTAAATTAAAAAAATAAAGAAATCAAATTAACTGGCAAAAGATAAATAGCTTCTCTTGTACACTTGATAGATCAATTTATGCAGAGTGAGCAGACAGACACACAGCCAAGGTAAATATATGGCTTCCTGTAAAAGGTAACCTGCCAAGGTACAGTATTAAATTCCAAAACTTCCCTATTCCAACAGAGAGGCTATTGGAAGTGTATAGCTGATGGAAACTGCATCCCAGAGTTACCACACCATGTTATACACCAGTCCCGCTCTGTGAAAATCTAGCATTCATTTCCTAGCTGGGAAATGCAGAATTGTAAATAGGGGTATCCAGTTAGAGGCCCAAAGTGCAGAATTGTCAGTAAGCCAGAGCTAGAAAGGAGAGACTCAGCAACATACATTCAGAGAAAACATTCAAAGCAAACTGTATCTGCAGAGCAGCTTAGCAATATCAGTTTTACCCCTTCTCAAATTAGATTTTGTCCTAACAAACACAACTCTTAGGGCCGTTTCATCTTTCCAGCCTGTATTCAGACACCCAGAACACCAAATGAATGAAAAAAACCAGGGGAAAAAGCTGTTTTAAAGGGCAAAAAGGTTAGTTCTGATGACATGGACAAAGCTGGCATAAATCCAACTTAACTCTTTTGTACAGGAAGTTCTTTGGAAGTATGTATTATGACATTTTTACCAGTGCATTTCAGCAGCTGTTTGTTAACTAGACTAGACAAGAACTAGACCTATGATGTCAAATATAACATCCTAATTCTTTCCAGTGGTACTGCACATTCTTTAATCTTACTTTTTTTAAAAAAATCCTTTTATTATATACATTTGAATGCATTCTACAAATTTAAAAATACTTCACTAACAACCTAGTCTACTGTGGCTTTATTCATGAAGTTCATATCCATTCAAGCAGTTTCCTTTGTCCTTTGGTAGGAACTCTCACATAAGATTACAGAACTGTCGCCTACATTTTAGATATCCATTTATGAAAGACTAAAAAACAATGCAGCTTTCTTACATTTCTCTTAAAAATATGAGCTCACACTGAAGCTTCTCTTCCTCCCTTTCACTCTGATGGCTCATCTCAGTGTACATGAATTATGATGAGTGCAGTCTGTACATCTCATCCCACCAAACCAACATACAGAACACGACCACACACTGGATTTCGGCAGCTGCTCAAGAGAACTTACACACTGCCCAAAACCTAGAGGAGCTCTGGAGAATCAAGAAGGGGTCATGGCAAGCTACTGACATTTTAAAGCCTCCAGCCGTGGATAACTTTGAGAATTTTTAGAAAGCTGATGTCTCAACACCTCATAATCATGACACGTCCAGGAGAATTTCACAATTATCTCAATGACAAGAAGGGACAGGAGGGTTCTCCTAACACTTGTGATCCTCAAGCTTGTAATGCCCTCAGGCTTAACTTCTCGTGCAGAATCAACATGATAGGACACAAACTGAATGCATCAGAAAGTCAGGCACACAGGCAGTAAAATCCTAAACTGCATGTATTTATTCTTCATTACAGTAAAAAACTTTCAGAGTGAACAAAGCTGCATCTCACCCATGTTTTTGCTGGGTTTTTTTTCCAAAGCTGTATAAAGTAGAGCATTGAATGTACAGCCTGTAAATAACCCCACAGGCCTTATAAAAAAATCTCTATGTGGTTTGCAATGACACTCTAACCAAAAGAACAGACTGTTGATGAATTTGTTTACTTTTTAATGTAAAAAGGGCCTTCCTATCCCAAGGCTCCCTATTTTTTTCCAGACAGAACACTGGAAAGCCATGAGATACAGCTTAACTTCCAGCAACACTACATTAGTGACTGCTCTGGTCCACCATATAAACCTGGTTATCCAAAATATCACCCAAGTGAGCAGATTCTTTAAAAATTCCAGTTAGCTGAAACACAGAGTTTTAAGCTATTCAGCATTCTCACTTCATCTAGGTAAATGAAGACACATTCCTGACAGTAAACATCTCATGTAACATGCTCTAGTTCTGAATTTGCTGTATTCTGAATTTGCTCTAGTTCTGAATCTGCTCTGTATTTAATCAACTGTAGAAGAGTCTGTTCATGATTCCAGGAAGAAGGAAAGATATTTGGTATATTATAACCATAAGCTTTTTTATTCTTATCTTGTTCAACAAGTGAACAAAGCCTGAAGCAATGAAATACACCTTTATTGGTGAGATTTCCAACAACAAGGCACAAGCAACTGGTTTGGTTTTTTTTAAACCAGTCACAAAGCAAAGTCAATGGCAATTTTTACAGGGATATTAGTAAGCTTCAGAAAAGGTCCTCCATGAACTGAGTCTCAAATTCCCAGCTGGTAGTTACAAGAAGGCAGAATGCTTTCTTTCACTTTATTTAATAAAATCTCACATTTACAGAAGTGCCTGGATATTCAGCCCTTTCATGAAGGAACGGACTCCTTTGCAGCAATGAAGACTAAATCATTGATACTCTGCCCACAGGCATGCTGCCACTGCAACAGAAGGTGGTGGAGACAGAGGGATGGAAAATGCTAACAGACCATTGCCTGTCAGCAATCGACTCAAGTTACAGAATTTATTTTGGTCAGATTTTACTTTCTTCTGAAACAGATGGGTCTTTTCTACTTTTATGATGCTATTCACATAGGGGAAAAATAACATTACTAATGCATATGGAAAAATAACTTCAAACATCAGTTCATGGATTTTAAAAAGAAAAACTGAAGGAAAAAAGTGCATGGCATGAAAACACTGAAGTACACAATAATCATGAAAATATTGACCAAAAAAGAGGAAGCATTTAAGAGCACAAAGAGTAACATCAGAATTATCACTCCCTCATTTTCTCTCTTCTCCCAAACATACATGTGTACACAGTCTCTCTCTCTCCATATACATATATATATATATATATTTATATATTTATATATATATTCCATAGGGAACTTCAATTCTAAGCAGTTCTATTCTCCTTTTAGCACATAATTGTGGCTGTTTGTGAAACTGGCGGCTGTTCCAGAATCTGGGCCAAAGAGTAGATATAAATATCCCTTCCCAGAACATAAAATATGCAACAAAATACTGTCTTACTGCATCAGTATCTTGTCCAGTGAGGCTACACTTCTGAAAGAAATCAAACAATGCAAGATGCACACTTTCTCTCTATATTCAGTAATTCTTAGACAAAAAATACTACAGAACAGAAATTCTCAGAGCTGCAACCCCTGTACAAATCAGAGTATTTGAGATAATGTTTTACAACAAAAAGTGGGTAACAATAAATGTATCACTGTGTGTAATTTCACTCTGAGTAATGCTCCTTGAAATCTCTGTAAAGCAAAAACATTCTGAGTAACAGTGTTTTCTTTATTTAACTACTAAACAATCAGCCAAACCAGGCATTAAGAAAAGCTGCACTGGCACACTGCTGGCTCTCCCTCAACTTGTCCTCCAGGACATCCAGGTCTTCTTCTGCAAAACTGATTTGCAGACAGTCAGCCCCCAGCCCATCCCAATGTCAGGGGTGACTCCTGTTTGCCCATTTCTGCAGCCTATCTGGCTGCACAATCATGTTTTATCTTCTGCTGCTCTCAGTTTTGCACAAGGATGTTACAGAGTGTTGGAAGCCGTGCTAAGCCACTGGCTGACATCAGGGGTCAGGAGGCTTCTGAGGAGTTCACATTTTGTTCTTTGTGTCTAACATCTTTCATTATTTCTGTCTTAGGAAAAAAGGATAAACTACCTGAAACAAATCACCTCACAGAGTCATCTTGCATAGATTAAAACAACAAACAGATAAACAATCTATCTTTCATAGGACAGATGAAGAGGAACTGCTAGTGATAAATTATCTGAAACATGCCTTACAGTCCTAGTGCACAGTGCAGGCAAACCAGCACTCATCTTCTGGTCCCAGTTTCTGTCAACAGTAGCGTTAGGTTTTGTGATTAAAGGGTTGCTTCCATCAACATAAATTATTTTTATTCTTCAATATGCCAAAACACTATAGAAGTCACAAATTCCTGGTGTGGAAACATCATTGATTTAAATTTTTTCCTGTGCAATAAGCAAAGGTCGCTATAGCAATCCAAGAGGTTCAAACTTCTGCATTCTGATCTCTTTACTCTAACACATTTATAAAGATGCTCATAGCAGAGCAAAGGTGATGTTAATAGATTCTGGTTGTCAACTTTAATTATATACAACTTAACAATTTTCATCTTTCACTGCCATATATGGCTAACTCACAGCTCTTGAAAAATCCATGCAGCTTAGCTCAGAAAAGATCCATCACGTTGGTAACACCATTGTATCCCTGTATAATTCTCTTATCCTCCTTTGGGATTTACATCCCAGTCTCTGATTTTTCATCCTTTTCTGGAAGATGCTTTACACAAAATCTTTTGAAGTGTTTGTATTGTTCAATTGCAACTCAAAATTTTAAATTAAGTTCATATTGTCAGAATGCTGACTTCTTTCACATTTTAGGCTGATGTCAATAAATTTTTGGCACTGAAGATGGTGTATGCAATGCATTCAGTTATTAAGAGGAGTATTGGTACCAAGCTTTTAAAGCATCACTCTCATTTATTTCTCTAGGCAGGTCTTTTCTTACAGTGAGGATCAGCAGTGCTGGAAGGGTGGAGAATAGCAAGGCTACATCTAGTTTGGTCCAAGGCTGAGATCTGTGGATCTGCCATCAGCTTCCCTCATAAACACCCTACCAAGAAGGGTCTCCTACCTATTTTACTCCATCATTTCACTTAGTCTTTAAAAGTAACAGGTTTGTGGTTAATTTGCATTGGATAATATTTCTGAACTTGATTTTAAGCCAACCTCAGGAGATCTCTAGGATGGCATTTCCAATGTAAAACAAAAACCTAACTGACGTGCACTTTACAGCATTGCTTCCAAATACCTCAATCTCAATGCCAGCAATTGCACTCTGCTCTTCAGTGTGAGCACACTTCCAAACAGTAAAACAGACTGTCACCAAAATGTAAGACTAACAAGAACATTCCAAAGAATACATACAGTGGATTTGGGGCAAATGACTAGGAAAGTCTGCAATGCTAACTTTGGTGCAATATTTTCACTTTGGTAACCTCTAATAATTTCAATTCTAGAAATACTAGAAATAAAAATCCATGGGTGATCAATAAAGAAGTAGTGTTTACATAAAGAAGTAAACTGTGTTTACTGATATAATGAACTAAATATATATTTCTTCCTTATACCCAAAATATGCTTAAAAGCACTTGGAAACTATATCAGGACACATCAAAAGGAGAAGATAAATTTTATCACCTGAGGCCTCACTCCTTTTCTAGAAAGTCAATAAGTAAATTAACAGGTTAAAGGGTTTCTACTGCAAGCGATCACTATAATAAATCACATTATGTCAATCAATTTAAAATACACTAGGTATCAGTTAGTACTATATAAACAAATATTAACCACTAAACCAGAGCTTGTTTCTCTGATTTTCACAATTTGCCATCTCAGCCTGTGAACACAGGTTACCTGGTAGAACCAAATATTTCTCATGAAAGACAGCACCATTGCTGAAATTAAAGATGAACACTTAGTTGTACCTTCTAGCCTTACCTGGCCGTTCCAAAGGATGCCTGTGGATCCTAAACTGCATTCCTCCATCAGAGCCCAATTAACAAAGTGAAGAATAAAAACAGTAATGTTTTAGAGGACGGATATAGAAAACAGCATCCTTGTTCCCAATCACAACCAGTGCTTTCTACAGAAGTTGCCTTCTGGACCCAGCTCGTGCAGCTCAAGTTTGGAGGCTTTAGCTGTGTGTTAGCACTGCTGCATAATCTCAGCTCCACGAGGCACGTCTGTCCTCTCCCTTCCTCCTGTCACTTGAAGGAAAGGCTTTTAGAAGGATGTTCTCCAGCTCCGCGGCAGTTCCGAGCAGTTCCACGCCATCATCTGCCTTTCCTCCTTTATCCCAGGTTCCTCTGGGTTCAAGCAGCGCGTGCTAAGGCACAGAAGGTATCACGTCCTTCAGGCTCCGCTATTTGCAGCCACTCCCCTCCCAAGGGTACAGGATGCCGAAGCCCCATCCTCCCTCCACTTCCTTCCTTGCCTTGGCCATGGGAGGATTCCTCAGCATGGCCACGGCCCCGCAGCACGGGCGGGCTGATGTAAACAGGAGGATCCTGAAATCCTAGAAATGACGGCAAGGCAGCCACAGCAACGAGCACAGCAGGAGCTCGCTGGGAGTGCTGGCTTTTGTTTACACAGTATTTTGCTCTCCCGCATGACTTCCCCACAAATCCAGTTATTTCAGGGAAGAGGGGACTGCTCCATGACATCTGGCTGGCATGGAGCTGCCTTAATCCCAGGATAACTCTGCACAGGGCACTCCTGGGAGTGCAGGAGGACAAGCAGTGGCAGAGAGCTTCCATTACTACCTCTCCTCTTTCAGTGTGGTAAATGCCACCTCAGGAGCTTGGACTAGCCTCTACTCCTCCAGATGCTCCGACTCCTTAATGGCCTCCAGATGCTCCGACTCCTCAATGGCCTCCTGGTGGAACAACTGCAGCTGACCTAAAACTCATTCAGCCAGTGGCAAGGACCCAAACCGTGCCAAAGCAGTCCCAGCACCTCAAGAACCAAAAAGGTTCCTAAAGGAATCTGCAATCTGGTCTGTAGCCTGAGATCAAATTTTTCACAGCACACATTTCAAGAAATTGCACACTTGTGGAGCTGTAGGTCCAGGCTCTCAAAACAAATCTTGATTTTGCTAGTAATACCCAGATTTAAAAAACACACACAAAAAAACCCCCAAAAACAGTAAAAACTCCTTCTGCCTCTTACAGGAGTATCTGTTCTTACTCAACTTGAAGATTTTTCAAAAACACTTCCAGTCAAAGAAATTAGGATGGATTCTTTGCTAACAAAGAGATGAAAGCTAATGTATTGCTTTGTGCTTGCATGAGCACCTCTAGGAATTGTATCTTCAAAGGACAGAAGGTAAAAGAACACCAGAACTGGAAAACTGTAAGAGAAATCTTAACACCCAGCTGCGTACTAAATGGCTGGAAACATTTCTCCCTCTCTCCTCTCTCCCAACAGAGCAACCCCAAAAAAAGCTGAGAACAAAATTCTTGGACAGTCTTTAAAGTTCCCTAAGCAGCTGCAAGATCCTACTAGCACAGCTCTCTTTACTCTTCAGGACACTTTGGATAAAACTTGGAAAGGAACAGAAATACAAGACACAAGCGTTCAACTGAGAAAAGCAAGAGCAGAAAAGAGGCAGAGAAAGGTACAAGAGATGCTCTTACAGCCTCACACACAAGAGAAGCTGCTGCTGTAGCTCTTCCTGAAGGTATTCATGCACTGCCAGAGGGTGCTGGGCAACACTCTGAATTCCACCCTGGACACAGCTTTTGGTCTTTTGGTGCCACAGTCCTGCTATAGTAGCAGTGAAGAATCATCATCATCCATAATCATGACCCATGGTCAGAAAACAAAGAGGTGTTTGCTCCTCACAGCACAGCAGCAGTTTTTCCTATTCCACAACCAAATTTAAGGGTCATTTACCTCCACTGATTGCCCCTGAGCTGTGGGCAAAAAGCAGAACGACTCCACTTGCATTCCCTCGTATGCCTCTCATGACTCACTACATACATTAATATGCTGCTGACTTTTATTGCACTCTATTGCTTTATGCAGCAAGAGCCATTATTAATTTTTCTAGTTGTGACTGACAGGATGGCCAAGAATAATATCAACTTCTCTAACACTTCACTCCTACTTCAGCTGCAGAAGCAGAGCACAGACACCATACCATACACCCAATCCAAACACTGAACTATGAAACCTTTTTGCTATTGAAACATAATAGAGTGGGAAAATCCTTGCTCTCATTTTCATACACAGCCTATATTCTGACACGGGTCATTTCATCTTTTCCAAGAATTATACCCCTACATTTTGATTCCTTCTTTATGTACACTAGCACTTCAGCATGGGGATCAGAGCATCTCCATGTGCCCTCACACAATGTGGTATTTCAGGGCACAGCAGCAGCTCAAAGGATTAGTTAACTAGAATGCAAGACACAAAGATACTGAAAAAAAATAGAAGTCATTTCTTCAGACATATGACAGTAGAATGGCAGGAATAAAGTGGAATTCCACTTCTCTGTATTCAAAGTAAAGGCATCATTGAAATTCAAAGCATTCAAAGATAAAAATAAGCCCTTTCACCCATCTTACTGGCAGAAATTCAAAAGCGTAACAGGAGGAAGGAAATGACCTCAAGCTTAACATCTTTCCTGAAAATCTTACTAATCCTCCTTCATAAACGACATGCACTTCATTCCCACCTATAGTTCAGGTTTCAAACATGTGCCAGACCCACAGCACAAGTGCCCTGTGCATCATGAGTCACCTGCCAGGCTGACCTGGCCCCCCTGGAATCCACATCCTGCACAGCACAGGGACACAATGCTTGGCTGTTCCTGCACTGCACTACTAAAGACTGGCTACAACAAGAAGGGCATGAATGTTAGAGCAAAAATTAAGCTAGAGAATGACACTGAATAAAACCCTGACAGATGGTACTGCATACCCTTAGACACAAAGACTATTAGAGGCTGAATGATATTGCATAAGACTCCCAACATCTTTGCAAAATGCTAATAAATCACCTGCCATTTAATTCTTGAGGTCCAGCTAGCTGTATGTGGGGGGACATATGGCACGGGGGTGTTTCAACCTCTTCCTGAAAGAAGCAGCACACAGCTGAGGCAAAAGCTGCACCACCTCTCCTGTCAACGCACAATCATCTCAGCTGCTGATGGGTCGGGGAAGTGATGTCTGCAGAAGATGGAGACTGCCAAAAACAGTGGCCACCAGACAGGGAACAGTTTGGAAATTAAGATTTAGGCCACCAGTGGTTACCAAAGTTGGACTAGGTCAATATTCAATCTACAATCACTTAGCAGGCTATTGCATTATAAAGATGAGAGCACATGAGGACAGCAAGATGCAAGCAATACACTAAGGAAAAGAGAAGCCTGTCTCTCTCCAGTAGCATCTTTTTTTTTTTAAGCACTTCACTGCATCTCACATCTTGTTAAAAGTCAGATAAACTCATCTTCACAACCATAATTCTTTCTCAATATGCTCCTTACTGTTATAGCCTGTCTCATTCTGACACTCCCACAATCCTGTATTCTACAGGAGTTTTTCTTGCTTTTAACAGTAGCAAGTCCAAGGGCAAAAAACCCAAAACCGAACTCCACAACAACAACAAACCCTGCATGCACCAATATCCTAAAATCCTGTTATTCTGAGACAGGAGTGTTTAGAATATCTAGAAACACATGCCATTTTTTCCTAATTAACATTTAAAGGTTATTGTGGGGTTAAATGCTGTCAGAGCTAAACTAAAAAAGAAAAAAAATAAGAAAAACAAAACCTGTATCTAACCTTTTCTGTGCCATATTAAATCTGCCAGTCTAAGTTTATTGTGGAATGTTTTTCATCATTTTCCTCCTCAGCCACAGCCTTATATGGTGTCAGATAAGCACTTGTTTGCTGGCAGCACACGAGCTGCTGAGCTTGCTTAGCTGCACGCAGAAGAGGATTGCAGCTTCCAAGGATAAAGGACACGCACTTTTATCCGTGACCACATTCCCATCACAAATCTTTGCCAGAAAAAACTCAAAAATATAACAAAGTATTCCTGCTGTGGAAGATGTGATACCAGCAAAGCCATGCTCTTGTCTACATAGCCTATCGTGCCCCCGGGAAATTCTGTTGGTAAATAAACATTACCAACAAAAGCACAATTTTGCTACTAGCACAGCTGCACTTACAGAGAGGCTTTCTGTGCTGTGGCTGTCTTCAGACACAGCACATGTAATCCTACAGGCAGCAGAAAAAGTAAGGGGTCATTTATTCTATGGCCTGCATGCTGGTTTATTTATTAACCAGCACACATCTGGTCCTGTATGCAGACACGAAGTGGAGAAAGGTCCCAGAGAAACCTGCAGTTTTGCTTGATGTTCATTTTTAGCTGGTCAAACATTCTCAAGTGGAAACAGTGGAAACCACTTCAGGAAAGGCCACATGGTTATGGCCATCCCCCTTCCCTCCTTCTCAGCCTCAAAACATTCTTGGAGCCATTCCCACTCTGCAATCAGAACATTATTCCCATTCAGTCTGCTGCTGCTCTCTGGCAATAGTCACATTTTCATCTTCTGAGAGTGGGAATATTCAGGAGAGGAGAAATTTGGACAACACTGAATGGCCTTAATACACAGTAGATTGTACTGAATGATGTAATGATCTCTTCTGGGTTTAATTTCAGTAAAATATGGGCTCATTTGACAGCCATTACTAGCTCATAAACTAACCTTAGGTGCACTTCATTCCACATGTAGATCTTCTGTAAATTACTTACACCTCCAAAAGAGGCTTTTCTTGTGGAACTGTCAGCAAACACAATTGCCATAACTGAGAGGACTTCAAATAGAGTTGATGACTGTGTTCTATTTTTACTTTTTTGTTGTTTGCAAATCTAAAAACTAAAGACCATTTTGAATTATTATGAAATGTACATCTGCCCTTTAAACACTATACATATCACTGCAATGCACAGGAAAAGCACAGCAGGCTAGAAGAGATTTCAAAACCATATGCATGTTATTTTAAATCTGTATTTTCAAACTGTTGCCAAGTGTCATTTGTTCTGTTTATATTAATGAAATTTTAAAATCAGATAGGAAACAAGTACTTGGCAACTGTCTATCACTGAAACATTCAGCTTGAGTACTCACCTTCATTTCCAGGCAGCATTTTGCAATATGCCTCATGTTGGCCACCCATGAAACAGAGTAAAATTCATTACAAGCATATTTGCTGTTATTGATCTGTAGGTTTGCACAGAACATCATCTAGTTTTCTGCTTTCCTTTTTTGCTCATCCTTCTGCTTCCTTTTCCTTTTTTTCCTCCAGCTTTTCATACAGCAGAAGAAAGTACCCTGTTTTATACAGAGTTTACAGTAGCAATGGTAAATTATTATTTGAAACCCAGCCAGTGTTAAGACAGGTTCCCTACCAAGTAGCTAAGAGAAGTATCAAGCCTGTTACTATTTATCTAATAACCTACAAAACTTTTTGTCCTAATTAACAGGAGCCATTCCATGTCTAATTATTAGCAGCCATCCAGTTTCCCCTGCCCTACAACTTAATAACGACATGCGAATACTTCATAAATTCACATAAATTTTGCAACCACTTTTTGACAAGTATCATGCTTATTTACCCTTTTCATCCTCTGGTCCTAAAAAGTGAGGTGATGATAAATTGTAGGCATCTATAATTTAGGTTACATGGCCTTTAGGTTAATAAATTTATCAATTCAAAAAACTCACCTGACAGATGATCCTCAAAATTGGTGAAAAGCCAGAACTAGTTACTCATCACATCAATAATTTGAAAACCTCATTCTAGCTTACTCAAGTGACACAAATCCCTCAATTTCTGCAATTATCTTCTACAAAAACTGACCTGAATTCACTGGTGCATTATCCACCTGACATGCTCTTTTCCCATTCATATTCTAACAGACCCATTACTGGCAGAAATATTTACACTTTACAAATGCTAGAAAATATTGGTACAGCTCAAAGGATGTCTCTACATGCTCAGTCATGTCTCTACATCTAACATCTTGATCATTAAGACCTTTCAGGTACTTCAGAGATACAGACAAACACCAACCAGCCATAAGCAGCTATACCCAGAAACTAACTTCATCATCTTTACTTATCAAAATAAAGCAAGCCATCAGCTCAAGAGCAGTGTCACTCAGCAAGGGCTCACACTTCTAACCCTCTAATCATATCACAACTGTCAATGAAAGAGCTGCAGGCCCAAATAATTCATTAGGTATTTATAATACTTCTGAATAAACTGCACAAAAAAAAAATCTTTAATGTATATATGCAATCAAAAGGCTAAGTTCGGTAAACACATTTCTTTTCTTGAACAGAACATAAACATGCAACTCAGATGAAAGTACAAGAGATTAAAGGTTTGTATTTCTTCTCAAATCCCCACAAGGTCATAAAGTATCCTAATGAGCTGAAATCTCACTTGTGGGAAGCTCTCAGATGTGTGATGAGAAGGAGGCACTCCCGTGCCAGATGGCTGGCTCTGCTCACAACCATGAAGGAGAATGACTGTAACCACAAATCCGAATTAAGTGTTTTAACTGCCCACATATGTACACCCTCAAGCAGTTCTAACAAGTACCTTTTTGCCAGTGAAAGTTTCTACCAGAATTACTGAAAGTTTTCTGTAAGACATATTAAAAAAAAAAATTAATTGATCATTAGCAAGGGTGCTAAACTCAGAGCACAAACCCTTTTGAATTACAGAGCCAGCATCACCAAAAAGCTGACCCAGCCTTTGCACACAGGGATCCACCAGCTGCTTTATGGCCAGCTGGTTGGATATTCTCATTTTGCTTTTGATACCAAGTCCCCCCTTCAGCTTTCCCCACAGTTCTCTTTCCTTTCCTGGAATGAACCAGGAAGAGCAAAGTATGTGCCAAACACACTCCCCAAGAGCCCTGTGGAGCTCATTTAACCCTCAATCACTTTTGCATTTTCAGCCCTTGTTTTACTTGGTGTTTACTTAGACATTTCTTTTTTTGGCGTGTGATTGTGTGAAAGTGCTATTTATTGCCTGGAATGAGGGCTAAAACAAGAAGCAGTACACCCACAGAACAGATCAGATACAAAAAGTGTTTTCCTACACACAACAGCTGACATCTAGGAATCCAGGAGGTTAGTTTCAGTTTTGCATTCTCAAATGGTTGATGGTTTGAACCCTGAACCTATTATGATGGTATAGATATCTCTGAATTTTCAGCAATGTGGCATCCTTCAACACTGGGTGGAGAGAACTGACTCATCACTGAAAGGAGAGAAAGGACAGTCTTTTGATTCCTCAGCTTCACTTTCAATTGCACTTGATTATTGCTTACAGTTTCTGACATTGATCAAAATTCTTCTTAGCCTGTTCCAACCTTCTGACAGTAACAATATCAGCCAGCATTTCACTTTCAGTGCTCAAGTCCATTCCTTAAAATGCTTTATTTTTTTTTAGAGAAAAAAAAAATCCTTTGCCAGTTTCAAGCGAGTACTCACTGCCTTTTAGAAATTCTTCTGGTTTCTGAAACTTGTCAAAAAACATTCTATTCTGTGTCTCTGCAGCACACATCTCTTAAGGATCTTGTGGGATTTTATATTCCCTTAGCAGCTGTTGTTTTTAAGTTTATCCTCAATATTATGAGTTGTTTAAGCAGGAATGCAAACTAGTCTATTGTCATTTGGCAGTAATAGGTTTCTTAGGGAATTTATTAGAAAGTCAGGGACCTTCCTGGTTTGGAATACAGAAAAATGTTTATATTCTGACAATATCCTTTTGTCATGCTTCAATGTCTCAGTAATTTAACCCAAATGTAGAAGCAACCAACAAAAAGAATAAATGGTCCAAGAATCTGAGCTCATTATGAAGCCCAAAAAACCTATACAAAGACAATATCTTTTCTAAGCATTTCGTACTAATGCTGCACCTGAAGTAAAATCCTACAAGTGTTTCCAAACACATATTTTGATCCAATGAGCACGGCCAGAACTACTCAGTGTGGTAGTATAAATCCAAGAAGTGGGCAAGCAATACACAAAAATAACAAAAAAGGTATCTATGGGATTAAAAGTATATAAGAACTGCAAATAAAAAAATCCATTCAGGTTGGTTATATCTCATCTAACTAGCCACAAGTTTGTACAGTGAGCTGCAAACCTTGCTAATATTTGTGAACCAAGTCCCTGGGGCATAATTTTCAGCCAAGCTGTTGTTTCTACAGTTTACAGTTTCTTACATTTTTGCCTAATTTTATATTGTGTGTCACTGATTACTTGCAAACACAGACTGTCCCATTTGGGGATCTGGCACTAGCATGCTGACATTGCAGAATTTAACAGCACAATTAGGGAAGCACTGTAGTCACCAGGAGATCAGGTTCTTTGGATGAGCATATGACTGAAGTCTGACCCAGTTCACTTTACAGAAGCACATCATGTTTTTCTCAGTCCTGTCCACCAAACAGTATAGCGTGCTTATACACTGAATTAATCTTTAAGCAGACCCAGGATAATCCAGAAATAGATCAGGAGCATAGCACATTCCAAATTTGCACATACACTTTCAAAGATGCTATTTTTGCAAGGTATACAGATGGAGGAAATAGAATGTGTTCACTGCTGTCTCAGTGCCTGCATTCTTGCACTGTCCCTGACCTGATTCAGGCTCCCTTGGACTGCAGCCTGGGGATTGTTTGACAGACATGCACAAGTTTTTTATTAGTTCCTTGCTGAGACCACCAAACCTATTTTGTCACAATGAGCCAGGAGTTAGTCCTGATGGCTTTAGCCACCTATTTTTGCTGATTTCTCTATCACACTTGGGATATATCATCTCTTTTGCTCAAGTTGGAGCTGCAAGTCAATCTTGTGTCAAGCATTGTTTTTCTTTCCTGCATTCCTGCCAAATCAATCAATAATTTCTTCAGATTCTTCAACAGGGATGCCTCTATTGATGCAATGCTTTTGTTTGTTATTTAATAAGCCCTGACTATACTGTCCTTTTGCCTGCACACACTGCTACTTCACTCCTAAAGGTTGTATCAAAAAGCTCACAGATCACAGTACCAAACTACCACGGCCAACACTTATGCTCCAACAAGAGAAATGTAGCAAGTTAATTGTTCGCCACCACAAATTACAAGCAACAATCACTGACAACAACCACAAAACCAGAGACAGATTCTGTCTCCCTCCACTGCAGTTGGAGCTGTATTTTGTACCTGCTTTTATTCAACTCTCACTGTTTGGAGACACTGTGCACACTGACAGGGTCAACTCCTTTGCAGATATTCCAGGCTTTCTTCTCTCTGCTGTGGTGGGCATGTATTCAGATTTCCCTCGAGTGCCTGACAGTGCATGTCACATGTCTGGAGATGCATGTCACCTCTGTTTAGAGATGTGGTATTTACAGCCTGCATCAGGGACTTTCTGTGCAATGTACCAAAGCAGAGCAAGCTGGCTTATTACTTGCTGCCTCAGAGTTCAAAGTTCAGATCCAGATCCAGACATCGAACTTTTTAAATATTAAGGGCCATCTGGTTTTGCTTTTAGTTAGGCTCATCAGACAGAAAATCCCAGATCATGGTGTTTGGTGCTGGCTTTCTCATTTCTGTCCCTGAGTTGCTGAGTAATCCTGGGGAAGCAAAGAAAATCCTGAATCCTGTGCCTACCTACTGTGTATGTTACTAAAATGGTGTCCTCTTACTTATTTTTAATGTAACTATATAAGACTGCAGTCAGCAGCCAGCACAGTGACTCAGCAAAGCCCCAAGCAAGGAAACTCCCTGCTGGGACTCCTGCAACCCAAAGGAAACATGGCCAGGCCCTGGGCCTTTCCTTACAGAACAGCCTCACCTGCTTTGGGCACCTGCAGGACACTCAGGACACTCACAGCAAGGGCTCCTGGAACTAGAGTGCAAACTGCTTGTGAGTACTAAAATAAGGACCAAAGCCTATGCAGCCTTCAGATTTCAATGTTGTTTTATCAAAGTTTCATAGTCCTTAACTCAGCACCTTTATGTTACTGCCATTTATTTACCCTTAAGTTCAACAACATCCTTAATTTTTCACTAAAGAGCCTGCCTGTCACATCCCCATCTGCACCTCTCACACCAATACCTGTCAGTCTAGAAGCATGCCCCACATTCCTAACAGGAAAGCTCAGGTGCTCATTGGGGATATTTGTCTCCCAAATCCTTTTGGAACTTGGATATAACAGATTTTTCAGAGACTATCTGTTAATTAGTATCCACAGAACTATCAAGGGCGTCTGTGATGTCGAACACAGTATCCTCTATTCAGTAAGCAATTTATTTCAGGAGGTTGACTCATTTCCTTAAAGCTTTTTGAGCTATCTGTTGTGACTGAAAAAAATTCAGAAAATTTAGAAGTACTCAAGGAAATGAGCCAACACATCCTGGAAGAAATTCATCCAATATACACACACAATAAGATAAGTCAGTCTTAGATTTCTAAAGAAATGAGCAGGAAGGAGTTCTAAAAGAACCTGAAATATTTTCTGTGAAACGCAATGTTTGTTTCCCATCCTCATAACTCTCCTCACACCCACTTTAACAGCAACATACTATGGCTAACCAGGAAATGGTTCTCCTAAGTTTGTTTTCTCCCTGCAAAGACAAAAAAACCTTCCCTGAAACAAATAAGTGGATCTCCCCTATACTTAAAAACACTGCTGCCTGCATGCCTCCTGAGAGCTTTCACACCCTGGTGCTTACCCCTAGAGGCACAGAGTCCGTGGTCAAACCATAAACCCAAGAGAGCCTTTTCCATGAGATGAGTAACACAACACTGAATCACCTCATCACAGACTCATTACCTTCAGGGGTTTCCAGCAATGTATCAGTGTCTCAAGGCACTAGTAAATATTCTTGAGTATCAAATAAGCCACCTCAAAGTAACTGGGAGAAATCATGCTCCAACAAAACAGAAGACAATTTTCCTTTGGAAATTTAAATGGAATTTTATGACAAAGTCTTGATTTACTACATTTAACTGCAGAGCAGTCCTAAGCAAAAGGACATTATCTAAAAAATAGCATCTTATAACCTATTCTTCATCACATGATATGCAATATATAGATGGAGAAGAAGGGGGAAAAAGAGGTTGGAAGATCACTCATGACTTTTGCAATCTACTTCAACTGAAGACAATCTAGAATTTCCAAGATAAATTAACTTCTGAGTAATGCACTGATGGCATAAACAGACTTTTCAAGTAATAACTAGTAAAACTGCTAATTTGTCATAAGCACCATCCTGTCACATTCAGAGTAATAGGAATGATTTTTTTTCCCTATACATTGCCAGATCATTTTTCTCACATTTAGGCTTTAGTAGTTTTGTAGTGAGATGGATAATTCACAATTAAGATTTACCTCTTCAACAAAAAGGATGCCAATATAGTTATTTCTCATCTCAAATATCTAAGCTGATGTCATGAAGATGAGAGAAATTAAGCCAAACACCGCTTATGATAAGTACTAAACAGCTCTGCAGATTAAACTGGATGAGACCCAAGCCAGAAGAAACATAAAGGTCATTTTGCAGTTCTTCAGAAGCAGTATCATTTTAACCAGTACCAAAGAGCATCATCAGAAGTCAAGAACAGAGATAACAATTATCCTTATTTAACTTTTTAGTATAAAATATCTGAAATAAAAAGTGCTCTCTTGCGTGGTGTTAACATGCAACAGCAAAAAGGAACAAAAAACTGTAGACTAATGAAGGCAAGGAAGTTTTATTAAGTTGTGTATTATCTTGAAAGCACCTACATATAATATTTCCATTATTCCTTCTCCATTTCCAGGAGAGGATTTTTAAAAAGCATTAATTCCCTGGGACTCATCAGGCAACAAACAGAACCTAGAATTGAATGCAACTAGAAACAAAGGCTCACCAACTCAGCTACTCCCAGCAACACACGTAAACCTGCACATAAGTAACTAATTGCAAACAGTGCAATTAGACTCACATTCATTTTACAGCAGCCATCACAGCCTCTCTGCTGGGGTCACTGCTGCACCTTGCAGCTGAGCAGGTCCAGTGGCAAGTTACTGCCAGGAGTGTCCCTCCCACTGATGGTCCCACGCTCCTGCAGGGAACCCCTGCTGCTGTCCCCCAGCCCCTCCGCGATGCTGAACCGGCCCAGAGCTTTTTGCATTCTTGGGAGGGTAAGTGCTCTGCCAGCTTGGTGCTGCTGAGCCAGCAACCAGCAGCACCAAGCACAGTCACCTACCTGGATCTGAAACACAGGGATTTGTATTTAAGTGCTGGAGCAAGAGAGGAGCACACTCAGCTCAACCTGCTTGTAATTAGGACTGCTTTCCAAACCCCAAACCTTTCCTCATCTGATCAACCCAGAGCTCTTCAAAGCTCTTGGGGCAGTGGCACTGGTGTCAGCTGGGATGGCTGGGATTTCACTTCTGAACACACAGCAGGGGTACATTTGGCTTGGGGTTTTCAAAGGAACTGGACAATGCACTTTTCAACGTACTGCTCAAATTTACAAGTTTAAGTATACATCAGAAAAACGTTGTTGCCTGCACATTAAATACCACCTCATCAATAACTCCTAAAAAAATCTTACTCATTGTTGACTTGAGTAGATTGCTGCATCCTTATTCAGTATCTGGGAAGCAAGTGCCTTTCTGGAAGTTTACTAAAATTAAGAGATACATCTATGTTGAAAAATTTGTCGAACTGAATTTTCCCCCACCCTGCAGGCTTCCATCTGCTGAACTATGTCATGCATGAAACTCTAGATACAAATTAAACTACAGTGAACATAGAAATATTTTTTTTCTTTTTTAATGAGGTCATTACTGGATATTTATCTCGGTGACAACCAAATGTGCCTACTTCTGCACTATAACGTTTTCCTACACACATTTAATTGTGTAAAGTCAAACTCATTTAGGCTTAACTAGCTTCATATACAAGAAAGTGCTCCCACATTTTATGGCAAAGATAAAACATTGATTAAGGTCCTGATTTTGCAAGGCATGGAATGCATTCAGTTCTTAGTCCTCTTCACAAACGACACTTATTAGGTCCAAGCTTTCAGTTTTCCCCTCTTGAAAATTATCCTCAAGTGTGACTTAAGTCATATGAACTACATTTTTGACCATCAGATGAAGTTTAAATTCTCAAGGAAGCATGCATTTAATGGAGCATGAGAGCTCACATCATGTCTGAATAGATATATTTTTCCTCTTTGCCTTATTACAGTATATACAGAATGACGACCTTACTTATATGGAAATTGTAGGTTCATTTTTTGCAATACCACACATTGGAATATAAAGGATTCATTGCTTCCCAAGGTTAGGGTAGGAATGACAAGGGCAATGAACCTACTGATTTTTATGAACTTTCTAGGACTACTGACACATTAGTGATCAGTGACTCGAAACACGACGGAAGACCAAACAGTTTGACACTAACTCTGAATGACTGCCACACAAAGGAGGCAGATCTCTTGAAACAAAGCTCAGAAGCACAGGGTTTGCCTGCCTGAAAATCAGCTGCCCATTACAGTGAGGGCAATGGAGTCCTGGCTGCTGCTGGGCACAGAGACAGGGAACGCTGCCAGTGCAGCCGTGCCCAGGTCCCACAGGGTGAGCGCCAGCCAAGCACAGCCGGTGGAACTGCACAGCTCCAGCATCTTCACCCCAAACCAGAACCTCCCCCAAGCCAAATGGCAAATGCTGCAAGGGCTGGGCACCACTCTGGCCCACCTGAAAATATTTTCATACCAGACAAGTTTCAGATCTGGCCATTCTCTGTGTCTTTTCTGTCCTTCAAACAGCATAAATTGATGAGCTTTGCTAAGAAAGGAGGCCTATCAAAATCAGTACTGGCACCTTCCTTAACCTCCTCCAGTTATAATTTAAGAACCTGTGTATCCAATCTCAGACTATATTAAAAATGATATTAAATGTATCTGCCAATAAAGTGTTAGCTTCAGAGTCCTAGTATGTTTGTGTCTCATCTTTTCATGTCCCAATGGCTTCACTTATACCAGTCACATCCTTAACATATCCTATTTAACACTCAGCTTGTAACATATCTCAATTCATATTCTTACAGTCATTGATAAATCTGTGCAGACACAGGAGCCAAGAACTTCATAAAAAATGTACAGGAGGAATTCTAACACTATGCATAATGCAAAACTAAACCATAATCTATTTCTCATATTAAAAAAATCAATAGATGCATGTATGCAATTCCTTTTTCAATCCCATTATCACTGACTTGGAATAACTGTTTTTCCAAATTACTTTCAAAATACTGTACAGCACACTGATTTCATGATGGAAAACAGCACTGGAAATGTCTTTTAAAAAATTAAATCCAACCTCCTTCCAGCAAATTAAAATACAAGCTGACACAAGGCAGTTTTACAGTAAAAGGGAATATTACAAATCCAGAGGTCTACATTGTTTTTCATTATCCAGTGTTTGTATTTGCCATCTTCCCATCTGCTAGAACAGTCACTTCAAAAAGGCATGGTTGTGAGAACACCACTTTCTATCCAAAGGATTATAAATGTTGTCATGCCAAAACCTCTTGCAGTGGAAAGATACTGACAACACAGCTGAAAATGTTCTCCCTGCAGCTACGTTTGTCTAGTTTTCAGGTCAGGGCTATCTGAAAAACTGAAAAAAACCCACAATTAACTGAAAAGTTTGGATGTTCTGGTAAGACTTTCTATGTCAGAGCTTGAATTTTTATATCATTCTACAAGATCCTAGATTTTGAGGGTTTTAGCAGGGAATTAATTATTTTCTTCTTCTTACAACAAAAAAAAGTATATATTTTAATGTAATTGGTATCTTTTCAGGCATCTACTGCATGCAATGAAATACTCAGAGGAAGCACTTTCTACCCATGTCATCTAATTTTCTGCAGGAAAGAAATGGTATTATGCTGGGTATTATAAATGGGTATTATGGTCATAAACTATTTTTGAACAAAATTCACCAGCTCACAACTGAAGAGGAGAAATTCCATGTTGGTGAAAAAAGAGCTTTGTATGTGGGTCAGGACCTAGGAAAAACTGAAAGAATAAAATTGGAATGCAGTACCTGGAGGGAAAGCTTCTGAAGACCCCTGGTTTATTATACAGGCTTTTTTAGACCACTAAAGCCTCACCCCACTTTAGGATACAGTTGTTACATTGGACTGCCTCCACTTTTCATTATCCCACTCAAGAGGTGGCCTTTCCCTAAATATTAAGCCACCAGCAAATGAAATTATCAAGGCGGCTTTTTTTTGGCATTACGGCTGATGACAAAGAGCACAGTGCCAGTGTCCTGGAAGTCAAAGCCAGAGACTCTCATGGAGCCAGCTGGGGAAAGACTCTTCCCCACAGAAACTGAAGCCAGTGGTTTACAGACCTTAGCAGCAGCCAGAATGAGGAGTAACCACAAATTAATAGTTTTATGCCTAGCAACTAATCAACAGACATGAACAGTACTGTTCACATTTTAAAGTACAGAAAAGGAAAGAACGGAACAGGAACAGGAAGGGAAAAATCAAGTGAATAATCAGAATTTTCTGGAAGATAATGAAGATTTTACTTTGTATGTTTTCTATAATGCAAACCAAATAAATCTTCTAGGAATAAAGTATTTTAACATTTTATAATCTCTCTGTCTAATGTGAGCCTCTATTTTAAGCATACTAAAGGCAGTTTATGCAAAAGCTTTTTCTTTTTAATCCTGTCTGACCTGAAAAGGAGAGACTCCAAACTCCATTACCCTAGGAAGCTTAGTATAAACCCAGAGCCTATCTAAATTGCCCTATATAACTTCACATCGGGGGCGGGTTTGTTTCTTTTTATTTTTGTTTGGTTTTATAATTCTGTTTTGGATCCATGAAGTAGATACAACAAAAAATCAAGCAGCTTCTGTAAGGCAGCTAATGGAAACAAATACAATGACCTTTGACAGACAGCATTTGGAATGTGCTAAGGATCTCTAGAATGAGGGCATGCAGCTCATAAATAGGGCTCTGTAAATTAGGACAAAAATAGGCCAACCTGTGCAATTTGGCCATGGGAGATAATCTATTTTAACCAGAAATAGGGTTTGCTTCTCTCTGCTGACTTTTTATTTCTTATTTTGTACTTCTTGTTTTCTTTAAATATGAGACTTCATGACAACCCGTAACACTTACCAAGATGCAACTTCCCTCACCATTCCATGAGCAGTGCAGAGTCCACCTGCTCATCTCTTTGAGCAACCCTCACTTTCCAAGGAATTCCTAGAAGCCTGTTGCTGTAATAACACACTAGCAAGAAAACTGGGATCTCATAGTTCCTTCAAACTGAATATCCATTTATCTTCTTTGATTCCAACTGGGGCCAATATTGGGCACAGCTTGACTCACCACACGATTACAGAGCTTGACCACTCTTGTCATTGCAAGATTCCTCATAAATAGAGGAAATAAAAAACAACCTCCAACATATTAAATATTGCTTGTAACAACAGTATTTTTTAAAAAAACTAAAGCAAAATCTGGGTTGCTACAGAACAAGAAAACCTTATGGGTCTAAGAGGATGTGTATTAAATTCTGTAGTCTTCTACAACTTCAAAAGATGGTGGTTTTCAGTCTAAATCCTAATTAAAAATCAAGAATTTTTGAGAAGAGAAATTATTTCTTCCTTCCTTTTTAGGACAGAAAGACTGAAATTTACCTCAACTTCTCAAAGTAAGGACAGGCCCAGTATCTCTACTAAAAAGCCCCCTCTTCAAATTTCATCATGCTCGTCACTCTCAAGTGACAATCCTCACTAGCAGTCCTGAAGAAAAAATGACAAGTCCATTCTAGGCAGAGCTGAAAGCTGAATCCAAAATGACAAACCTGCATTTCAGATGTGACAATTTCATGTTTCACACAGCACTGCCCGATTTACCAGGGAGCAAACAGCATTTCTGCCTCGCCCGCAGCCTCGGTGGGACCCCGTGTGCTTTCACAGCTGTGCTAGCTGCACTCCCACACAGCTCCTCTACAGACAGAAAGCTGTTCAACAAAACTTGATGGACAAGACTGTTCCAGAAGTGCTACTGACACTTTTCAAAGTTCAGCCAGTACAAATCCAGAAATAGCCAGGAAAAAGGATGTTTGCCTTCATAGAATACACCATGTCCCTCACATACACTTTTCTTCTGGAAATCCTTAGGAATACACGGGGAAAGAAAAAGAACATGCATACAAAGCTGTTCCTCAGCAAGAAAACTGGCCATGTTTTCACATGCACATTGATGAAACTGAGGAAGATTAAAGTATGGTATAAGTGAACAAACTCACATATATATCTACAAACATTCTTTAAAATGCTGTCTTTAAAAACTGAGCATTAATTTAGCTATGTAGAATTTTTCAGTTAGGTTCAATTCCTTGCATTTAAACATGAAAGACTGAAAGTTTCCGTAAAGGAGTATCCTGTGAATCAAAGTTTTATAAAACACAGTCTTTTCTACAAAGTATTTGTTCATTTATTACTTCCTTCCTTTTTTAAAAATAAAATAACCAGAAGTCCCCCAAAAAATATTCATATGCACATTAAAAAAAAAAAAAAAAAAATCAGTCCTTCAGAATAAGATCATTCTGTGTTTTTCCCCTTGGGCTTTTCTCATTTTAAAAAGGCAACATTTATTTTCATAACTATTTAGCAGGCAAAACACTTCACTGGAAGTTGTACTGTATTGGGAAAAGCTCCATCTACTATTCCCTAGTGAAAGCCAATCAATCACCTGCAAAGCACTAACAGCAGAGGCAGTGACTGATTGCTGACAGTCTTGTTACCAACTGCACCAATCCATGCTGGGTGAATGTGTGCAGTGGGTTCTGCTCAGCCTCTTATAAAGAAACTCCTGTTAAGAACTTTGGTGGGATTCCTCATGAGCCACTGCAGTTCTAACTGAGCAATAAAACCACACTCAGAAGCACTGAACTGCCTGCTCATTATAGAAAATTAATGAGAACATGCTAATTGAGAAAATTAATGAATGAAGAGGCAAGACAGCTTCCAGTGTTCCATTTTCAATTCCTTTTATACTGGCTGTAACTCTGCAAAATTTAACTTGAGCTGAAAATGTACCTGGATTGCTTCAGACCTTTGCCAAACCTCTCTGTGCAAATGCCAGGGCTCAGAATAATGCCCATTTTAGAATATCCATCTTCTCTTCACAGAATTAACAACCACTTTTTCCTCTCAAAACACTGATCCAGATTGCATGACAGTTAATTGTACAAGCAATACTAAAAAAAAATAAGCCACAGGACTGTGCTTTTGGGTTTTAAAATAAGAGCACAATATTTGCCTTTTTCTGCTCCTAGCTCCTCAAAAAATAGTGCTTTACTAGAAGACATGGGGGAATACTGGAGGTACAGCAGCAAGCTGGCAGAGCCCCAGTGCTGACTGGTGTTAGTGCAACACACAATTCCCAGTGCCTTCAGGAGCCTGTGCCCAAGGGGAGACTTAAATGAAATAATTTTCATTTTAAACAAAGACCAGGATGGAGAACCTCAAGCAATTACAATAAATGTTAATAACATGTTTGAGAACAGAGCTTTTATTCTTAAAAATATTCACCAACTAGCATGGCTCTCCTGAGAAAATAAGAAGTGTCCTCAACTTACAAAAGAGTAAGTGGAAACTGGAGGTGCTTCACAGCTATTATCAGAAAGGATGGAAAATCCTGGATTGTACCTGTAGAATTTAACTTACCTTAACTGCAGCTATAAAAGTTATGCAAATTAAAAGGTTTTTTTAACACTTGAAAGAGTTGATAAAAAAATTTACATCAAAGATAGACAGGCATGCCTACCAGACTATGTCCTTACCTCTGTTGTTAAAAAATGTGCAATTTGATCATTCAGAATGATGAAACCACCATCAAAACTCACACCACTATCCATGGATTTCAAGTGGCAATGGAGACAAAAGCTTCTGGACCTTCCACCATTTAACAAAGCAGCATTCACATACTCTGGTATTACATGGTTGTATAATGGGGGGTTTTGGCCCAAGAAGGCATAAATTTGGGTGTTCCTCATAGGTTTCTTACCCTGTGCTAGCTTAATATTTTTTTTGTACTTTAGGAACTCAACAGACTGAATATAGAAATAGTTTTAATCATGAAAATAAAATACAAAAATCACTTTCAGCATAGAGTAAGAACCAATAGTAATTTTACAGAGTTGCTTCATTTTAGGTTATTGAATATCAATCCTGAAGTGCTGTGAACCATAAAAAAACAACAAGAAAGACTGTCATACCTTTATGCAGATGTAGCTCTCGATGTATTTAAATTAGACTGTTTCAGCTCATTTAGCAGTCTGTGCATTTTACAGCACAGATCACACTTCAGCTGCTAATGCTGTTGGGAAGATTCACTTCTGTTTATTATGGAGACACTTTATTTACGTGGCTTAAAAGTAACTGCATATCCACAGTTTGTTCCAGGAGAGATTGCAGCTTATGCAGCAACTCCAATCCAACTTTTATAACCAGGTATGCACTGGAACAGCCCCAGTTAATAATGCCCACTTTGTGGAACTACAATAATGTTGGGAAAAAAAATCAGACTAAAAAAAAGATAACTAGAAACAGCATCTACACAGAACGTAACATTAAGTGATGCAGAGATGGAACATCTTGGGAAAAGGAGGCACAGCAAGTATTTCTCAAAAACCCTGCTGAGGCCACTTAGTCCCAGCCAAATATAACTTCAGTGGTCAGAACTGCCTCCTCCATCAGTTTCTGCTATAGCTGCTTCTGGCAGTTTGAATTGACCATTCTCTCTACATGAGTCATTAGGTCCAGAGAAGCAGCACAGTCTTGGAATGAATGAACCCATCAGTCCCACTTAGTGAGCACTGGTTAAGTTCAGTGCATGTGAAGGGATTCCTGAGAAGTGATTCCATGTGCTGCTCCAGGTACTGGCTGTGCTCCCTCCCTAGCAGGGACATAAAGGCTGTCCTTTGGCCAGTTCCAAACCACACATGCAGCAGGCATGTTTGCATCCTTGATTAAACACAGCACAGAGGAAAATCACAACCCAAATGGATTAGTGGTGCTCTCAGTACCAACTGACCTACTGATCCACCCCTTTGGAGTCACATTATCTGCTAATGCACACACAACCCCCAGGCCTTTGCATGGCAGCCTAGAGCTCAT